>NC_142933.1:25229299-25266799 GCF_046866305.1 Octopus bimaculoides
ATCCATCAGTAAACAACAAAAGACTAAACTGGACTGCAACCAGATTTTCATTTATTTGTTCTTTCTTATTTCAAAGTCACATATTTTTAGAGGAAGGTTTTAGGATTAAATGTTTTGCTGTAATGGGCACATGGCTCAGTGGTTAGAGCATCAGGCTCACAACCATGAGGTAGTGAGTTCAATTCCTGGACCAGGCTTTGTGTTGTATTTTTGAACATGACACTTTATTTCATGTTGTTCCAGTTCACTCAGCTGTAGAAATGAGTTGTGACATCACTGGTGCCAAGCTGTATCAGCCCCTTTGCCTTTCTCTCAGACAACATCAGTTGCAAAGTGATGGGGAGGCTGGTATACATGGTTGATTGCTTGTCTTCCATAAAACAACCTTGCCCAAACTTGTACCTCAGAGGGTAACTTTCTAGGTGCAATCCCATGGTCATTCATGACCAGAAAGGGTCTTTAACATTTGAGCTATGTCCCTTTTGTTTTGAGTTCAAATCCAAATGGATACTCACTCTTTTACTCTTTTTACTCTTTTACTTGTTTCAGTCATTTGACTGTGGCCATGCTAGAGCACCGCCTTTAGTCAAGCAAATCAACCCCAGGACTTATTCTTTGGAAGCCAAGTACTTATTCTATCGGTCTCTTTCGCCGAACCGCTAAATTATGGGGACGTAAACACACCAGCATCAGTTGTCATGCGATGTTTGGGGGACAAACACAGACACAAAAACATATACACACACATACATATATATATATATATATACATATATACGACGGGCTTCCTTCAGTTTCTGTCTACCAAATCCACTCACAAGGCTTTGGTCGGCCCGAGGCTATAGTAGAAGACACTTGCCCAAGGTGCCACGCAGTGGTACTGAACCCGGAACCATGTGGTTGGTAAGCAAACTACTTACCACACAGCCACTCCTACGCCTATCTCTTATTTGATATATGAACTTCTTGTATTGTTACATAGTTTTGCTGTGTGCATCAGTTACTTGTCAAATATGTTTTCTGAGACAGGTTACTCATTTCATACATGTTCTTTGCTACATGTTTCTGTTATTTATTATTTTATTTGTTGCATGTCTGAGATGCTGTATAACTGAATAGTTACCATACATATCTCAATCACAAAGTCCTGGGTTTGATCTCGCTGTGTGGCATCTTGGGCAGGTGTAATTTTCTGTAGCATCAGGTTACAGAAAAGATTGTAAGTAAAACCAACTCAAAGGAAACTATAGAGAAGCCCTTTGAGATGGATTAAACCAGGAATTCAAAGTCTCAGCTGTGTCTGATGCCCTGTATCACATTGACTGCTTGAAAATTGCATAAAGGCTTTTTATATCCTGGTGCTATCATCATCATCGTTTAACGTCCGCTTTCCATGCTAGCATGGGTTGGACGATTTGACTGAGGACTGGTGAAACCGGATGGCAACACCAGGCTCCAGTCTGATTTGGCAGAGTTTCTACAGCTGGATGCCCTTCCTAACGCCAACCACTCAGAGAGTGTAGTGGGTGCTTTTACGTGTCACCCGCACGAAAACGGCCACGCTCGAAATGGTGTCTTTTATGTGCCACCCGCACAAGCCAGTCCAGGGGCACTGGCAACGATCTCGCTCGAAAATCCTACAGGAGCCAGTCAGGCGGTACTGGCAACGGCCACGCTCAAAATGGTGCATCTCATGTGCTACCCGCACAAGAACCAGTCCAGGGGCACTGGCAACGATCTTACTTGGCTTGCCGGGTCTTCTCACGCACAGCCCATTTCCAAATAATTTAATGAAGTAGGTGGGAAAGAAAGTATTCTTATTTCTTTTAAACACAGAGGAGACAAACAAGGACAGACAAAGGGGATAAGTCGATTACATCAACCCCAGTGCATAACTGATATATAATTTATCGACCCCGAAAGGATGAAAGGCTAAGTCAACCTCGACAGAATTTGAACTCAGAACATAATGGCAGACGATATACCGCTAAGCATTTTGCCTGGTGTGCTTACGTTTCAGCCAGCTCACCACCTTCTCTCAATGCAATACAATTACTGTTACACAAGACTCAATGCTCTTAATCAACGACTCGCAGTGAACTGCTTGCTAATCAATTGCTCACCATTCTTTATTTTATAGCAATGTATCAGTTCACTTTTATTCACATGGGGGTGGTCAGATTTAAATGTTGTGTGTCACATGTAGTTATTGTTTGTTACATGTAACTGTTATATGTTACACACATGTCTGTTTCAAATTTTCAGTGTCTGAGTCACAACCCAATGTTGAATTGCATTTCGAACATAAACTGAAGCAATGTTCTTTCAATGGTAAACCTAAGGCAATTTTTGAAACGTGAGTATTTTACATGGACGAATGGCAATGACAATCACATTGAACCATAATCATCATCATCATCATCATCATCATCATCATCATCATCATCATCATCACCACCACCACCACCACCACCACCACCACTTCCATTATCACCACTACTATAACCACAATCTCTCACCATCATCACCATTAACACCACCACCACCACCACCACCACCACCTCTACAATAACAACAACAATAACAATAACCACCCTCACCGCCACCCTCCACCCCCCGCCGCCACCACCACCACCACCACCACCTCAATATGCTTCCACTACCATACTACAGTTCTTATAACTTCATCCCCTACAAAAGAGTTATCACCTCTTCACCTCTAATATCCTAAACTTTCTTATATTGCTAGACCTTCAAAAGAAACTGTTGAGCAAGATTTTGATGTAGTGTTTGGCAATGATGGAGCTTTCTCTGCTGTCCGGAACCAAATTATGAAAACAACGAAGTTTGATTTCCAGCAGAAGTTCATTCCACATGGCTACATGGAATTAAGCATTCCACCTAACGAGGAGGGACAAGTGAGTACCTGGTGTTCATATGCCTACACAAACGTTGTACATTTGTGTATGCATATCAGTGTGTGAGCATGCTCAGGTATGCCTGCATGTATTGGGTTGTCCGGAAAGTTTGTGCCGATTTATAGTAGCTTACCTTTCGACGTATTTGCCATGAAACCACCTCAATTCTGGGAAGAGGGTATTTTCAAGTTAAAGGAAAGATGGAGACGCATTGTGCAACAAGATGGTTCATATTCAATAGCCACACAAAGCACTAACCTCATGAATTTACAAAATATACATATGTATGTATGTATGTATGTATGTATGTATGTATGTTAGGGTCCACAATGAGCAGAACTTACTTGCAGGTACTGGTAGTGCAAATCAGAGGTGCAATCTGTGTGGGTGTTTTTTCAAAACACTGTCTGGTTTAAAAAGCCACATCAGATGCCATGAAAGGGCTAAGGTGTAGGTGCAGGAGGTGGTCAAACTCTGTGTAAGGAGTAGACAACCATCATGTATAAGTATATGTATATATGTATATATGTATATATGTATAAGTATATGTATATACATATTTGTTTTGCAAGATTTTTGATGTGAAATCGTGTGTTGAAACAGATGTTGTTGTACTTGGGGATGGTCATATTGCCAGTTTAGCCAATAAAAACACACGTACTGTATATTTGGTGTTAATTTGCTTCAGCTTTATATTACATTAATCTTAATCTTATTTCGGCCAGAGTTCTTTCGTCACACTTCTGTGACCTCATCAGTGGTCCTTTGTTTCCTTCCTTCTTATGTGTGTCTCACTTTGCTAACTATCAGCCATTTTGTATATATATTTGTTATTAGTGGTCTATATATCATACTTAAAGCATATACAAGATATTTAAGCTGTCTCTGACAGTTTGCATAAACAGAAAAGAAAACACAATATTCTATCGAAAAATGAAAGTACTTAAAAATCAAAAAATATCAACTGGACCTCAAGATGACTCCAGAACTTGATGCATGTGTTCTTCACTGTAACTCTGAGAAAATGTTCAAACAGCTTCTTAATCTTGGTCACCAGCTCAGCCTTGGTGTTGCATGCAGAGCAAGTGGTATCCTTCTCAATAGCACCCAACACATAGTAATTCAAGGAATTATAATTGGGGGAATCAGAAGGCCAGAAATTGTTTTTAAGGCGAAGTCCTAGAAATTTTCTCTCAACCACATCTGATTCTTTCCGGAGATATGGCAAGGAGCTGAATGAACCCTGCTGCCATACAGATGGCCTTCCAGCAGAGAAACTGTCTCCAGTTAGGGTTTGACCACTGTTTCCAGTAGCTTCACATAACTATCTGAACTGAGACCTACGGCCCTGTCAAAGACCTGGAGATGAATTCTAGTGTGTGGATGCCTATTGTGTTTCTTCCTTGTGGCCACAGCATTGTAGCTTCCATTGCAGCTGTCATGTCATATCTTACAGCCTGTACAGTGTTCATAGAGCATTGAACAGCAGTTGTAATGCTGATATTTTGATATCCAGTGCAAATCATCATGATACAGGTAACTCTTTCCCAATATTCAGATGGCTGAATATCTTTTATGCTCTCCAACACCACTGACTGTTTACCAATACATCAAAGTGTTCCTGAAAAAAAGGGGACATAAAGAAATGATCAAATTTAGCCCAAACACTTTGTACATTGTTGGAAACCTGATAATTTGCAATATTCATCTTCATAAAGCTTCTCTTATAGATATATAGTATTAAAAAAACACAGAAAATTATCAGCAGAAGGCAAAAATTGCCCAGCAGCAACTGTGGCAATGGTCAATCTGGTTTCTCTTTTTTGAACTTCATCAGTAGCAAAGTAATAATTTTATTTTCCCTTTTATTTTAGCGTGACTAGATTATCTCTTTAAGCTATTGAAACCGGTAGCATATTTTGATAGAAATGTAAATAATTCCTTTCTTTTAATCATGATAAAGTTCACAAAGCATTTTCTTCTTTTTGATTTTTAATACATATATTTTTTTTTTTTATAACCTCCATAGTTTGCCATGGAATCGAACTGTCTTCATATCTGGCCCCGTGATGAATTCATGATGATTTCCCTGCCAAATTTAGACAAGTCCTTCACTACCACACTTTTTATGCCATTCGAGTTGTTTGAAACATTACACACAAAAGACGATTTGCTGAATTTTTTCGAGAAAACCTTCCCAGATTCTTTACCGCTGATTGGACGGTGAGTATATATCGGTATATACACACACTTTTACAAATATATATGTATGTGTGTGTGCATGTTCACACACACATGCATAAATTTATTTCTGCAATAAATTTGTGCGTGCACGTATACACACACACACACACATACACGCACGCACGCACACGCACACACACACACACACACACACACACACACACATGCAAGCACGCATATTGACAAATAAATCTATCAGATCTGTAATTATTTTACAACTCAAAATTATCATCATTATTATTATTATTATTATTATTATTATTATTATTATTATTATTATTATTATTATTTTGTTTTAAAGTAAAGTCTTATTAAGGAATTATTTTCCTTTCAGAAAATCCCTTGTTGAAACATTCTTCAGTCGAAAAGCTCTTCCAATGGTAACAGTCAAGGTAAATATGAAGAGTGATCCCCCCTTGCATTCTTTTTTTTTTTTTTTGTTCAACATTATGATTTTCAGACGCTGTTTTATCTCCATGCTCACCTTGACTGAGAAATCAAAAGCATTAACAGCCGTGACCAACTTTATCTTGGTAATACATCACACAACAATTTAACCCCCAAGTCACTCTTGATCGAGTAGTCCTAGGATCAAAAACAGTTCCAGCCGTGACCATCTCGTCTTGGCATTGATTTCTGGAATATGCGACTGATATTTCTAGCAGGTCGAATGCTATCTCCTCGATGCTGTCATTTTTGTTGTTTAGCACTCTTGATTAAGATCAAAGATATTCTAGGCGTGACCATCCAATCCATTTAATATTTAGATATACAAGGTGTCTCGAAATTAAGGTGTAATAGAACGACCATGCGAACCAAAGGAGAATGGCGACGAAGTGGAAGATGACTCTTTTAAACGTGTCGCACGGTCGAACTCTAAACAATATATATATAACATAGAAGGCTCGTCGTGAGAGATATGAGCCAAGTGCCAGTAAAAGAACAGAGTAGGACAGACAACCCACTACAAAGGCAACCGAAGTTTTGGGCTTTAATAACTATTAATAAATGTGATAAGATATGAAAATTATACATCATTATAAAAGCTTAGTGTATCTTCTTTTTATTACAGACTAAAGAAATCCAGATTTATAAATTAGATAATGGCTATAGACCAAAATACAATCATAACCTTACACAAAGGAGGCGAAAGTAATACAACTTAAAATTAATCAAAGAACAGTCTGGAAAATTTTCAAGAGATTGTATCCACTGCTGATTGACCTGGACGTGACCGAAAAAGAAGTATGCAGACCCCTCAGCTTATCAAAGAAAAGATACGGTGAAATCCTTGATGTTCCGCCAGAAAACTGGCTGCCACAGCAAAAATAAGCTGAACATCGATGTATCAAGTGCTGAAGGAGGATCTCAGGATCCACCCCTACAAGATGATCTGCTGTTATGAGCTCACGCAAGTTTATAAGGCCATGATACTGGAGAGAAGTCGTCTTATCCTGTGTCAGATTGCTGATGTCACGCTGATGAAAAGAAATTTGACACTGAACAGGCACTAAACCATTAGAACGACCAACTTTGGAGTGTATCTGGTTCCGTTGATGGTAGACTCGTAAATCGACGTCAAAATCCACAGCAACTTATGGTTTGGGCGGCTGTGACAGCCAGTGGAAGGTCTCACCTCGTTTTTGTGTAAAAATTAAAACCCAGCGATTAGCGACATTGTGGAAGCTGAACTACTTCTATTGGCGAATGAGCATTTTGAAGGCACACTTTGGAGCCTCCAACAGGACACTGCACCATTCCACAGCTCGAAACAGATACAACACTGGAGTTAGAAAAACATTCCGTCGTTCAAAGGCAATGATATATGGCCCTCAAGAAGCCTCGATCTCAACCCATTGGATTTTTGTTCGTCCCGTTTTGGAGACGAGGGTCTCAAACACTCCTCATGCTTCACTCGATGCTCTGAAGGCGAAACTGCGCCAGGAATGGGCTTTGATTCCGCAAGAACAGCTGCGTGCCGCGAGTGAAGCATTCGCACCTAGACTTAAGGCTGTGATTCGAAACAGAGGTAGTCATATCGAATAAATGTGGTAATGTCATAATTGCGTTTTCTTTACCATTGCATTGCAACGCTCGGACCCGAAATATAACAATATTTTGTTGTGACAATTTTCAAAAAGGTTGTTTGCCTTAATTTTGGGACACCCTGTAGTGTGTGTGTATGTATGTATGTATGTATGTATGTATGTATGTATGTATGTATGGATGGATGTATGTAAATCATGATACAACTGTTCGTGGCAACAGAACTTATGCAACCTGTAGAAAGGTGTGTCGCTGAGTTGGCGGATTAAAGAGACATGTCAAAAGACTTCATACTGTGGCACCAGCTCCTTCTGCCAGCCAGCACAACTGTGCATTATGCAATAGAATGTGCAAGTCTTTGGCGGGGCCCAAGAGTCACATAAGGGCCTCACATTGCATTATCAATGACTCATTTCAATGATTCTTTCTTGCAATGAATTTGCTCGTATATGAAAAAGCATCCACTATGTATGTATGTATGTATGTATGTATGTATGTATGTATGTATATATGTATGATTTGGGTTTCCTCCTTGTTAAGGCTAAAGTGACAGGATACATATGTGACCAGAGGTTGGGCCGTCATTCATCATAGGGTCACTTGATCACTTGATCAGGGTTTATCCGAAATTAAACAACAATAAAAGAGAATAAAAAAATAAGTCCCTGAATTGCTCAGTTGGTTAACAGATGAAGCTGGTAGTTATTGTTACCTTAGTAACATTATTCTAAGTATTTTAACAGTCTTGATAAGATCTGGCACTCTAGAACACTGATCGAGCCGGTCCTTCTCTATAGATCAGTGACCTGGACCTTATCGGCTCTCTTAGAAAAACAACTAGATGGAACATATACCAACCTGCTCAGAAAGATACAGAACATCAGTTGGAGATCACACCCAACACTTGGTAACATCTACGGAAATCTGATACCAATATCTCTCATGTTAAAGCAGAAGCGGCTACAGTTTGCTGGCCACTGACATGGAGCAGAGACAGAGGTTATCTCATTCCTACTCCTATGCAACTCTGTTTTTCGAGCGCAGGGTGGACATCCGTCAGTCGCGCTAAACTGACCAGATATAGAAAGACAGACAATTTTTGGTTCACCTTTTCTAGAACCTCCCCGGTCTCCGGGTGAGCAGTGCCTTCTCCAAATGGAAGTGTTTCCTCCAGGATACTGACATTCCCAGATACTACATCACGGGTCTCAGGACTAGATATTAGAGATTTGAACACAGCAATGCAGGACTGTGTAGTGTGGAAAGGGGTCGTCAATGAAGTTCTGAACAACCATAAGTTGGTCGAAAGATGATGATGATGATGATGAGTAACATTATTAGTTCTAGGAGTGGTTGTAGAAATGAAATTATAGTAGCTATGGAAAGTAAGGTGGGTATAGAAAATGTTTAAAGAGCTGTTACCTGTTGTGGATCTTTAGGTTGCTTGTTTCAGTTAATGGTATACCGGGTAGTTATAGTGGTGTGTACACCTTTCATTTGATGCTACGTGTTGGGTAATGATGTTTGTGACGAAATGGAGCAGGATTTGTCTCAGGCTTTTTGGCAAAGGGTGGGGTATAGGATGATGATAGCGACAATGACGACGACAACGATGATGACGACGACGACGATGATGACGATGACGACCACGACGACGATGATGATGATGACGACCACAACACATGAGGTGTGTTGACATGTATGTGCATTCTGAGTAGGTTTCCTAATGCTGTGCTGCTACCGATGAAGACGACGATGATGATGATGATGATGATGATGATGATGATGATGATGACATCTTGATCTCTTTCTTTCTTTCTTTGATTCTAGTGCCACCCTTACAACGTGGGAGGTAAAGCAGCCATCATGGGAGATGCAGCTCATGCAATGGTACCGTTCTATGGACAAGGCATGAATGCTGTAAGTATTTTATTTTCTCTAATCTTTCTGTTTACCTTCAGCTGAGGGAGGGGGGGTAAGGAGCCGAGTCACCCAACTCGTAGACTGCAAGTTCATATTTCACATTACATTTTTGCCTAACACTTTACCACTCCTGTCTCTGCCTCTCCATTCATAGTTTCTCCTGCAGAAGTTGATTAACCTTCGCATGCTCAAATTCACTGGTTCTCAACCGGGGTCCATTTGACGCCTGGGGTCCTTATAAGAGTTTTAGAGGTCCACGCAAGCAAAATAATTGGGGATGCAGAATAGTATTTTAAGGATCCATGAAAAATGTTCGCTTTATATGTATTTATTGCAAGAAATAGCTAGGATTCTTTCTCTAACATTCTATGTAGTTCAGCCTACACAAGTTTGCTGTTGGCACTCCGTCGCTTACGACGTCGAGGGTTCCAGTTGATCCGCTCAACGGAACAGCCTGCTCGGGAAATTAACGTGCAAGTGGCTGAGCACTCCACAGACACCCTTAACGTAGTTCTCGTGACACAGCGTGACAAGGCTGACCCTTTGAATTACAAGCACAACAGAAACAGGAAGTAAGAGTGAGAGAAAGTTGTGGTGAAAGAGTACAGCAGGGTTCGCCACCATCCCCTGCCGGAGCCTCGTGGAATTTTAGGTGTTTTCGCTCAATAAACACTCACAACGCCCGGTCTGGGAATCGAAACCGTGATCCTATGACCGCGAGTCCGCTGCCCTAACCACTGGGCCATTGCGCCTCCACCTACACAAGTTAATGTGTGAAAAACACAATAGGAATCTTGAATGAAGTATCTATAAACTAGTTTTTAAACATCGAGTGTAGAATAGTAATTAGAGGGATCCATAGAACCCCTGTTGTAGTTGAACATCAAGTACACCAGCAAAGTGGAACGAGACGATTCTGCACACTAGTCACGTTCACGTACAACATAAGCGCCTCATTCTCGATGTGATTCTCCCATGAAAAGAGACAAAGAAAATAAGTTGCTATTTCCAGCAAATCGAGCGATTACCATGAGACTCCTTTAAACACAATATTAATGCAAAAATAAGTGTTATACAAAAGAGAATACAGAAAGTTTGCATCCACTGAAGAAACGAACTCGTGTCTCATTGGTAGCTTGGCGTGCATTTCTTTCGCGTAACTCACCCTTAGAAGTTTCTTAGAAATTTCTCCATTTTTATATTTACTTTTTTGTTGGTTTAAGAGACAAACAAATCGAAGAAAAAGATACACATATTTCGCTTATTATATTTGACAGGGATTTGAAGACTGCATTGTCATGAGTCAGTTCCTTGACGAATATAAAAATGATTTCGGTAAGTTCTTTTTTATTTACATAACCGACATATACCCTATTTTCTCTTCCATTACCACTTTTAAAAGAGTAAATTCTAAAGACAAAGTTAAAATTCAGGGGAGGTAACTCAGGTTCGACTATTTATTTCTTACGTCAGCTAAAGGCATAAATAAATACATCTATCATCGTTTATCACTGATTCATTCATCAATGATCCGGAATAACACGGCACGATCAATTGTGAACTATGTTACGCTAATCCTGAATTAATCTGTGATAACACGGGTCAGCAATCAGTCAAAGATTCTACTTGTTAAGATATATTCCAGTTATTTATTTATTGTTTACAAATCATATGTTATTCAATTTTATTCTAAACATTTTTTCCAAGCATGAAATAATATTAATATGTTTAAAAACTGCCAGAGGTTTATTTGGGTAACTTAGTGGCAGTGGTGGTGGAGAGAACTTGGAATCTCGGAACCAAGCCTAATATTCCCATGTGTTCAATTGTTAATTCATTTATGATGGTGTTTGTTGTTTTTTGTCTTCTATTACCAAACACCCGTGATAAACGAAGATAGATGTATTCTATTGCGCATCACTGTTATCATTCCTTCGAGGCGATATATTGAATCATAAAATACTTTCGTGCCTCTGTTGTATCTAATTTGATTGCTTCATTACTTCAGTTGCAAGTTTGCAATCTCAGTGAATATTCAAGCTAAGAAAAATAAATTTCATTTTATCAAAGAAACAATATTTTCCCATTTTTTAAATGAGTTATTTTAATACTATTTAGGTGATCTCGCCCCATTTAACTTACCATACACTAGGTGAGTTATAAATTATAGGAAAAACGAAATAACTTCCACCAAAATCGAACAGAAATGTTCGCATATAAGGCGCAGGAGTGGCTGTGTGGTAAGTAGCTTGCTTACCAACCACATGGCTCCGGGTTCAGTCCCACTGCGTGGCACCTTGGGCGAGTGTCTTCTACTATAGCCTCGGGCCGACCAAAGCCTTGTGAGTGGATTTGGTAGACGGAAACTGAAAGAAGACTGTCGTATATACGTGTATATATATATGTGTGTGTGTGTTTGTGTGTCTGTGTTTTTCCCCCCCAACATCGCTTGACAACTGAAGCTGGTGTGTTTACGTCCCCGTAACTTAGCGGTTCGACAAAAGAGACCGATATAATAAGTACTAGGCTTACAAAGAATAAGTCCTGGGGTCGATTTGTTCGACTAAAAGGCGGTGCTCCAGCATGGCCACAGTCAAAAGACTGAAACAAGTAAATGAGTATATGATGCACTATTTTTTTCAAACATGGCTAACAACAAAACTAGTTGATAGTATAAAATGCATTGGACTATTGATTTCAAATTTTGGCACACAGCCAGCAAGTTCGGGGGAGGGGCTAATAGATTACACCGGCCCCAGTACTCAATTGGTACTTGTTTTATCGACCCTATGAGGATGAAAGGCAAAGTCGACCTCGACGGAATTTGAACTCAGAACGTAAAGACGGACGAATTGCCGCTAAGCATTTTGTCCACTGGGTAGACGATTCTGCCAGCTCCTCGCCTTACTTCGCTAATATAAATCTTTTCTACTATAGGCACAGTGCCTGAAATTAGGGGGACGGGGCAGTCGGTTACATCGACCCCAGTACTCAAATTGTACTTATGTTATCGATCCCGAAAGGATGACAAGCAAAGACGACCTCGTCGAAATTTTAGTTCATCCACTAATTTTAGTTCATCCAGTGTGTTAGCAACTCTGCCATTGCGCCGCCTTATTTCGTTGTATTAATATAAAATACATCTTAGTCGGTTTTGACGATATGGACTCAGTTGTTTGATCAGCTAAAAAGTTTGCTTCGCAACTACGAGGTCCAAAGTTCACAGCAACTGCATAGAATCAAACGAAATTTACTAACTGAAATTGGCTAGACAGTTAGTTTGAAGGAAAGTGTATTGAATCACTCGGGTGCATTACCATCGTTAATTTAAAAACAAATGCAGAATTGTCACAGAAGTAAGTAACCTTTAACCATGTAAACCAGTGGTTCCCAACATGTGGTCGGCAAATGTAGCACGGGGGGTGGGGGCGTGAACTAAATTCAAAATTTTCTATATATATATATATATATATATATATATATATATATATATATATATATATATATATATATATATTCGATTGAGTTGCATTCCCTCGCGTTTGGTCAAAATGTGTTTATTATGGTAGTTTTGACTTTAAGAGTCCCTCGTAGCGTGAGGTATTTATGAATAGTAATGCCCTTCATATATATATATATATATATATATATATATATATATATATATATATATATATATATATATATATATATATATATATGTATGTATGTGTAAAAATATGTGACACTTATTCGGTAGCCATCATAAAACTCCAAGTTTCGGATGCCGGGGTGGGAACCGACGCCAATATCTCTTCAGTTATCCGGCCATTGAAAATTGTTGTCCTTTCTATCAACAATACACACACACACACACACACACACACACACACACACAAGGATAAGCATATTAAAAGGCCTCTTTGGTAGTGAAAAGTTTAAGAACCACTGATGGAGACCATCACCAGTATAATCTCGACTGGGTCCAAGGGCGATAACTGAGATATCTTGATACCGTTGACACTTAGAATTTAGATTCAATTCCTGTTCAGAACTTTTTATTCTCTCTTCCTCCAATTCACTTATTTACTAATGTGGCAAAATATGATACAAACAAATCATTTTACCCATAATTCATTATTTTATTTATCTAAAGAGTGGAAGCGAGTGACTTAGTGGTCGGGGTGTTGGACGTATGATCGTAATATTGTGGTTTCGATTTCTGGACTGGGCGACGCGTTGTTCTTGAGCAAAACCCTTCATTTCACGTTGTTCCAGTCCACCCAGCTGGCAAAAATGAGTAATCCTGCGACGGACCGGTGTCCCGTCCAGGTGGGGAATTTATACGCCATGGAAACCAGGAAACCTGCCTCGTGACTCGAGAAAGATATTGGATGTTTTTTTTTTTTTTAATTTTGCTTTTAAAAAGATTATTATTTAGGGTGTTGGTAAGGGCATCTGGCTTGCAGAGGCGTTAGATCGTTGGACAAAACTCTTTATGGCATTTCTTCCGACTCTTTACGTTTTAGGTTCAAATCCCACTGAGGTTAATTTTGCCTTTCCTTAAATGCCTTTTGTAGGCCAACCACTGTTTAGAGAATCAAGGAGTCTTGTAGCCATGCTGGGGCACCGCCTTCAAGAATCGATCTTAGTACTTACTTTATTGCTTTCTTTTTGCCGAAACGCTATGTTAAAGGGACGTAAACACACTAACAAAGTGGTGGTGGGGGACAAAGTCGTACGCATACATAAATATGATGGGCTTCTTTCTGTTTCCACCTACCCAAATCTACTCACAAGATTTGGTCGGCCAAAGGGTATAATAGAAGTTGCCTGCCTAAGGTGCCACGCCGTGAAACTGAACCTGGAACTATGTGGTTGGGAAGCAAACTTTTTACCACACAACCACGCCTGAGGCGTTCTGTACCCTCCACAATTTTTTCTTCCTTGCCCACAGGGGGCTAAACACAGAGGGGACAAACAAGGACAGACAAAGAGATTAAGTCGATTTCATCGACTCCAGTGCGTAACTGATACTTATTAATCGACCCCGAGAGGATCAAAGGTAAAGTCGACCTCGGCGGAATTTGAACTGAACTCAGAATGTAACGGCAGACGAAATATTGCTAAGCATTTTGCCCGGCGTGCTAACGATTCTGCCAGCTCGCCGCTATACAATTAAGACACATTGGATTATGTTATACAAAAACTACAGGGCTGTCACGGTCAGAATGTCTTTGTTGTTCAACGCCAACAAGAACAACTGTATTAGCTTCAGACGAAAACAAGAGCAGAACTGACTCCAGTACACGTCGAAATAATAATTAAAATAACATTAATCATAAAAGTTATCTTAACTATTGTTTTCCCCGACAAATGTCGTCTCTGAGCCTCTTGATGGGGTTTATGTATTTGTCTTTACTAAACAATACAACTTCTACATTTCCTTTTTCTTCTTAAATCTTTGCAGATGAAGCGTTACCAAAATACACTGAGTTTCGACATGTTGACGCTGTGTCCATTTGTGATTTAGCCATGTATAATTATGTTGAGGTAAGTCCGTTTGTTTCATCACTCCTCTATCTTTAGACGCACCTTCTCTCTCTCTCTCTCTCCTTATCCAAATATAGTTGTATGTACCACGCGATCATAGCCGTATGTCCTTTTATATTTCATAAGAAAACATTCCAAATGATCGAGCTTAGTCATATGCACTGTGGAGACAGTTATATGGAGTTGTATGTCCTAGCATAGTTATACGTCACATGTGGACATTATTCCACGTTCGTGTGTACATAGAAGCACTTTAATATGATGGATACATCACCATGATACAAAATATTGCTTTCAAATTTTGGCACAAGGCCAGCAATTTGGTGGTGGTGGTGGTGGTGGTGCGGTAAGTTGATTTCATCGTCCCCAGCACTCAATTGCTGCTTATTTTATCGACCCCGAAAGCATGAAAAGCAAATTCAACCTCGGCGGAATTTGAACCCAGAGCATAAAGACGGACGAAATGCCGCTAAGCAGAGACGATTCTGGCAGCTCGCTGCCTTATATTATATTAAATATTGGTTCGTCTGTCTCCATGTCCTGAGTTCAAATTCCGCCGAAGTCAACTTTACCTTTCATCCATTCAGGGGTCGATAAATTAAGTACCAGTTGCATACTGGGGTCAATATAGTCGGCTGGCCCTCTCCCCCAAAATTTCGGGCTTTGTGCCTAGAGTAAAAAAGAATATTAAATATTGGTTTCAAATTTTGGCACGAGGCCAGCAATTTCGGGGGTGGTGTTTAGTCGGTTACATCAACTCCAGTGTTCGATTGGTTCTTATCTTATCGACCCTGAAAGGATAAAAGTCAAAGCTGACCTCAGCGGAATTTGAACTCAGAACATAAAGGAATACGAAAATCCTTTAAGCTTAATGACGTCATATATGATAATAGATATTAAGATCTAAACTCATATTTTTTGAATATGTACTCTTACTCTTTTTACTCTTTTACTTGTTTCGGTCATTTGACTGTGGCCATGCTGGAGCACCGCCTTTAGTCGAGCAAATCGACCCCGGGTCTTATTCTTTGTAAGCCTAGTACTTATTCTATCGGGTCTCTTTTGCCGAACCGCTAAGTTACGGCGACGTAAACACACCAGCATCGGTTGTCAAACGATGTTGGGGGACAAACACAGACACACAAACATATACACACACATACATACATATATATATATATATATACATATATACATATATACGACGGGCTTCTTTCAGTTTCCGTCTACCAAATCCACTCACAAGGCTTTGGTCGGCCCAAGGCTATAGTAGAAGACACTTTCCCAAGGTGCCACACAGTGGGACTGAACCCAGAACCATGTTGTTGGTAAGCAATCTACTTACCACACAGCCACTCCTGCGCCTATATGTATTATTCTTTCTAGTTATTTATTTTCTTTTACAGTATGTTTCACTTTATCCTAAATGATATTTGACGAGTCCTTCATCCTCTACTTCTCTGATGTTGTGTTCTTATAACGTATTTTTTTATGGACAGATGCGGTCCTTGGTGAATTCTAAATTATTTCTGGTGAGGAAACTTGTGGACAACCTTCTCAATAAACTGTTCCCCCATCACTGGATTCCACTCTACTCAATGGTAAAACTTTTAAATATCTATCTATCTATATCTATATACTTATATGTGAGTGTGTGTGGGTGTATATATATATATATATATATATATATATATTCTGTTACTACTATATCTCTCTCTTTCCCCCTCTCGTACTTCCTTCTGTTACTACTATATTTCTCTCTTCCTCTCTTTCTCTCGTTGCTCACCTATTTTCTACTTCCTCCCCCTTTTTTCTCCCTCTACCACTCTCTCTCTTCCCTACTCCTTGCTGGTCACATGTGTCCACTTACTAATTCTTTTCTTCTTTGGCTATCGCCAAGCAAACACGCGAACTTACTTTGTCCCGTTTCCAGTTCGTTGCTTCACAGCGTTCAACATACACATAATTTTTCACGTCTGGCCGTATAGCCCTTTCCGTTTGTGTTCCTGTCTTGTTTTCTGTCCGCCACTACATTCCTCCATGGTAAAAGTTTAATTTGTGTATACAAATTTAATTTGTGGTCCGTGGGAAGAGCCATTTTAGCGATGCGTCCTGCCCTACTCTTCAAAACGCCTGTGTTAGAATGGGGGTAGCTGATGAAGGAAAATGTTCTCTATGTGGCCTGTGTGTTCTGTACTCTGGTTATTATTATTTTTTTGTCTACGTTTGGTTTGCAATGTCCTGTACCCAGATATGCACCTATATATACAGGTAGACGTAGGTATGCACATACCTGTACATATATATGCATATACTCATTTATTATTTGTTTTATATATATATATATATATATATATATATATATATATATATAAGGAAAATAAGTCAAGGTAGAAAATACTAAAATAATTTTATCATGAAAAAACATTTTAGTACCGGTTTCAGTCATTGGGACTTTTTCAACTCTAACAATTCACAACCTCGAACCCACAAGAGGGAAAAAGGGAGACAGAAACAGGCAGAAACAAAGAAAATGCCCCTTGTATTAGAATACTAAGCAAATATTCTTTTAAAAAACTTCACATTTAATTTTTCTAAAATTTAATTATTTTCCATACTTAGAGTTGAAAAAGTCTCAATGACTGAAACCGGCATTAAAATGTTTTTTATGATAAAATTATTTTAACATTTTCTACCTTGATTTATTTTCCTTATACATATCAGTTCGTGTTCCTTTTCAACTGTCTACATATATATATAATGAATATGATATATTATACATATCTACAAATATTATATTATATGCGCACATTGCAACCATTCCTGACAATTATGCTTCTTCTTCTTCTTCTTCTTCTTCTTCTTCTTCTTCTTCTTCTACCATTTCTAAGTACTTCCACTGCTTCTGCTATTTAGCCATAGTTTTTTCATGTCCATGTGCCTCAGCTAACATGAGAAGTGAAACCTCGACTCCTAGAAACTAAAGCTGATTACAAAAAATTAATTTCTCTATTAATTATATAATTAATTATATTTGCAGGTCAGCTTTTCCAGGATTCGTTACCATGAATGTATTGCTAAGAAAAAATGGCAGGACCAGGTGAGAAAATGCACTTTCATTTCATGCAACATTTACACACATATGCATACATAAATACCTACATGTACATACACACATATATGCATGCACGTGTATACAAACTGTGCACACATATACATGCTCATATACATTTGCACATGCACACATATGCATACATGTACACACATGCATGCATATGCGTGCACACATACAAACAGTTGCACATGTGCACATAAATATGCATAAGTAGGTGCAATGGTGCACACACATGTACATTTATTTATACACACATGTACACTGGTGCACACAGACATGTATACTGATACATGCATATATTTACACTGCAGCCAAACATGTACACTGCTGTACACATACACATACATAAGGTGAAGTTCAAATACATGCACAAGCATGCAAACATATGCACACAGTCTAACACATGGGCAAACACAAAATCTATCAAAAATGAAATTTTCCCAAGATGGTCTGCACTGGAATTGAACCTGGGACGTTGACGTTGAAAAGCAAAGCTCTTAACCATTTCACCATCATGCATATGCATTAAACTATTGGGTTGTCCAGAAAGTTCATGCTGATTTTTAAAGGAAAGAAAAAGGTCAATAAATACTCGCCATTACATTTTTAATCAACCAAATATGAACCATTTTGTTGCACAATGTGCCTCCATCTTTCCTTTAACTTGAAAATACCCTCTTCCCAGAATTGAGGTGGTTTCATGGCAAATACGTCGAAAGGTAAGCTACTATAAATCGGCGCGAACTTTCCGGACAACCCAATACATGCAGGCATACCTGAGCATGCTCACACACTGATATGCATACACAAATGTACAACATTTGTGTAGGCATATGAACACCAGGTACTCACTTGTCCCTCCTTGTTAGGTGGAATGCTTAATTCCGAAAGGTACTATAAATCGGCACAAACTTTCCAGACAACCCAATACATACAGAAATTACAGACATTAACAAAGACAGTGAGTTTTCAACAATGTTATACATGAAGGCATTTATGGAGACCACATAAAAATCACCCACTACACTCTCAGAGTGGTTGGCGTTAGGAGGGGCATCCAGCTGTAGAAACACTGCCAGATCAGATTGGGGCCTGGTGCAGCCTCCTGGCTTCCCAAACTCCAACCCATGCCATCGTAGAAAACGGAAGTTAAACGATGATGATGATGATGATGATCTACAGACACACACACACACACACACACACACAATTCATTTCAGTGGTTTAGACAGCTTCTATAAAAATTAAAGAAATTTAGCAGTATTTCAGTTATGATGGGTGGCTGATCAATGGAATAACCAGCTCATGAAATGACATACAAACGGCTGAGCACTCTACAGACACACATACCCTTAAATTAGTTCTCAGGGAGATTCCCTACCACAGAGAATGTGACAAGGCTGGCCCTTTGAAATACAGGTACTACTCATTTTTGGCAAGCTGAATGGACTGGAGCAACACGAAATAAAATGTGTCACCCAAGGAAACAATGTACCACCAGGTATTGAACTCAGGACCTTACAATCATGATCCAAATATCCTAACCACTTCTACAGTGATGATACTTTCATTCATAAGGTGTTTGCCATTGCGAGACTCTGGTTGAAGTCGTTTGCTGTTGCTGTGCTGAGAGATAGAACTGGAGATTCTATGGAGAGGGAGTGAAGCTGCAAAGCGCCACAGCTTCCTTGTGTCACGTGCAATTGTTTGTGAATGGTGTGTGTGTGTTTGAGCAAGTGTTAGTCCTTTTTCCATTGTTTGTGTGTGTGTGAGTGTGTGTGCAGAGTGTGATTTGCATGTGAAATTGTGTTCCACATATGTTGGTGATTAGCAATGATGATCATGATGAAGATGGTGATGATGACGACTATGATGATGATGATGGTGGTGGTGGTACTGGTGGTGGTGGTGGTGGTGGTGGTGCTGGTGGCAGCGGCAGTGACGAGGAGGAGGAGGAGGATGACCATGATGTTAATGAAGATGATGAAAATGACAATGATAACGTTGATGGTGATGACAACAATGATGAAGCTTATGATGACAGCGGTGATGATGATAAGGAGGAGGAAGACAACAACATAGTGGTGACAAAAATGGTGATGATGATGATGATGATGATGATGATGATGATGATTATAGTGATGATGGTGAGAATGAGGAGAATTAAGTTGCAATTGCTATTTTCTGACAAAAACACACAATGGTTATATTTTCTCTTTATATATGTATATATATATATATATATATATATATATATATATATATTTTCTTCCATTTTCAGTTGCTGCTGAAGACTGGGAAGTTACTCACTTTGGTCACCTGCTTTGGTACCTGTACATGGATGCTCCAGGAACATGTATTCCACTTCATACAGGACACACTCCCCTTTTAAACTCACATGACAACACATTCCACCACCAGCATCAAATGACAAACAAATATTACAATAAATGAGAAATAGACAAAAACAAACAAACAAAATAAAACACTATACCAAAACTGATGTGCAAATATCTATATGTACACATACACACACACACACACATGCATACCTACCGACATATACTAATATGCATACACTCCACACATGAATAGATATACATTTTAATTTTTTTATTTTTATTATTATTTTGTATTTTTTTTGTAACTTTTGTAACTGTCTACCAATGAAAAATAAAGAGGTATGTGTGTGTGTATATATATGTGTGTGTATATATGGACACACGCGTATGCAAAACAACAACTTTCTTTTCAATTATTTTTTTTTGTCAATGGTATTTGTAACGATTACTCTTTTACTTGTTTCAGGCATTTGACTGCGGCCATGCTGGAGCACCGCCTTAAGTCGAGCAAATCGAACCCAGTACTTATTCTTTGTAAGCCTAGTACGTATTCTATCGGTCCCTTTTGCCGAACCGCTAAGTGACGGGGACGTAAACACATCAGCATCGGTTGTCAAGCGATGTTGTGGGGACAAACACAGACACACAAACACATACACAAACATACACACACACACACACACACACACACACAAATATATATATATATATATATATATATATATATATATATATATATATATATATATATACATATATACGACAGGCTCCTTTCAGTTTCCGTCTACCAAATCCACTCACAAGGCTTTGGTTGGTCCAAGGCTATAGTAGAAGACACTTGCCTAAGGTGCCATGCAGTGGGACTGAACCCAGAACCATGTGGTTGGTAAGCAAGCTACTTATCACACAGCTGCTCCAACCATACAGGTATATATATTTGCATGTGTAGGTGTCTGTGCGTGTTTGTGTGTGTGTATATATATCTCGTAAAAAGCTTGAGTCATGTAAAAAAGCATTAAGTTGACATAAAAAGCACTAAGTCCATTCTGCTGGGTGGTTGGTGTTAGGAAGGGCATCCAGCTGTAAAAATCCTGCCAAAACAGTTACAGAAGTCTGGTGCAGGCTTCTGCCTTGCTGGCTTTTGTCAAACTGCCCCACCCATGCCAGCATGGAAGGCGGACATTAAACGACGATGATGATGATATATATGTACACACACACACACATATATATATTTTTAATCATTTCATAAAACTTTTTTAGTTATTTGATATTTTATTTTATCTTAGTTCATTAGGTTTTTAGTAGTATGGCACACTTCAGAATTTTTATGAATTTTCAGTCATTATTTTTACCTTCTGTGTTTTTATGTATATGTATATATTTTTATATCTATTTAAGAACCATGGTGATATTATGTATAATTAAATGTTTGAAGTATGGTGTTATATATAAGGTCATATCAGTTGCAACTAGTTACTCAAGTATAGAAGATATAAAACTCATTTGTCAGCCCGTTTTCCCCAAGTTTTCTCAACTCTAAAGAAGGACTGTCCAAAACATCAGACACTCCGCTTCCTGAACCAATTAATTATCTCCACTTTAGCGAAGGTGGAGGTATTGTTTTCAGCCATGTTTGTTTGTTTGTTCGTGCACATGATATCTCAAGAACCACTGGATGGATTCGAATGAAACTTTCAGGGATGATTGGCCCCATGACTGGCACAAACTGATTAGATTTTGGGATTGATCCAGTACCAGTCAAGGATTCTGGATTATTTTCTCGTTTTTTTAACTTAATTTTTGAGAGTGGTCGGGTTCATTTTTAGTATTCTCATTTGTGAGAGCAATCGAGTTTATTTCAGACATTCTCATTTTAAAAATCTCTGGCTAATCGTTGGGAGGATGTTGGTGTTGCCTTGGGGGAGGTTTGCACTCTGAGTGCTCTTGTTACGTAATTGTTTCCATCACTTTTTTCTGAATAAGTATTTGTTAGTTATCTTTGTCAACTTCAGCAAGGATTTGAACATAGGACATAAAGAAATTTAACTAAAATTACCACAAATTATTTGATTCTTCAACTCAAAGAATATTGTAAAATTATCTTGTCGGCTATAACTACAATTGGAATTTATTGCCTTTCATTGGAATTCACTGCTTTTCTTTTAATTTTATTTTAAAAAATGATGAAATATTGAATAAAATACCTTTGTCCTTATTAACCTAGTTTTCAGAACATAAATTAACATAATGCTTCGCTGGAAGGTTTTAGTTTAAATCACTTTATAACTGAAAGTTTCTTTCCTGGAACTAAGATTGGTTTCAGGCAGGTTGGTATCAAAAGGATTAGTTTCTGCTATGAGCCAGATAAAGTAACTCCTATCGTCTCGGTTGGTCAACCTTATTAAATAGTCAAGGACATCTGGTTCTCTGTCTGGATAACATGTGATGGGGTGTTATATATAACTCTCTCTCTCTCTCTCTCTCTCTCTCTCTCTCTCTCTCTCTCTCTCTCTCTGGCCATCTAGATGTGCATTACATATAATGGTCTATCTAATATGTGATATATGTTATACATAACAACTTAACCATTGTCAAAAATACTTCTTGCAGCTCACATAGCTACATACAGGCCTCCTCATTGGTCCATGTAGAAGGATGTAGTGAAAATCTGTAAGATGATATTCACTCTGGTACTTTCACCACTGTTGTCTTCAATTTCATGTCAAGAAACAGAAATAAAGGAAAACAAGAAAATCTATGAACAAAAGAAACACAAGATACACATATACTTAATATCACATTTTAATAAATAATATACATATACATACATATATATGTATAAATAATAAGGGTGGCTCGCTTGTAATCTTACAACCAAATGGCAGAAATATATACATCACTAGTACCCACAATCACTTTAGTGATGTATATATATATATGTATGTGTGTGTGTGTGTGTGTGTGTGTGTGTGTATGTATGCATGCTTGTACTCTTTTACTCTTTACTTTTTTACTTGTTTCAGTCATCTGACTGTGGTCATGCTGGAGTACCACCTTTAGTCGAGCAAATCGACCCCAGGACTAGTACTTATTCTATCGGTCTCTTTTGCCAAACCGCTATGTTATGGGGAGTAAACACTCCACCATCGGTTGTCAAAAGATGCTGGGGGGACAAACACAGACACACAAACATATACACACACATACATATATACATATACATATACATATATACGACAGGCTTCTTTCAGTTTCCGTCTACTAAATCCACTCACAAGGCTTTGGTCGACCCGAGGCTATAGTAGAAGACACTTGCCCAAGATACCACTTAGTAGGACTGAACCCGGAACCATGTGGTTGGTAAGCAAACTACTTACCACACAGCCACTCCTACACCTACACACACACACACACACACACACACACACACACACACACATATATATATGCATATGCTCACAAGTTGAAATGCATCAAGAATACTTTGTAAGGCAGGATTTCATAGAAATGCTCCATAAACTAGGTTTAGCGTGATATAGCTTAATACAATATGTAGACTAACAGAATAAAAAAATAATTTATGGTATACATAACAAAATAAAACATATTATACCAGAATACAATCATCATTATCATTGTCGTTGTCATCATAGTTACCTATTAAGCATTTTGTAGAGTCTGAGTGTTGCTTCTCAACAAGAACATAAATAATTTTGAATTCAGTGCAGCGTGGGAATATTTTCTGACTCCACCCAGAAGCTACTTCGCTATAATGATGAACAATGTGAGATTTGAACTCTGAACACAAAGAGCCAAAATAGATTCTGCAAGGCACTCTGTCTGGCATGCTTGCAATTTCCTTATTCCAGTACCCTTGACTGGTAATATGTTTATCAATTCTGAAAAGAGATGTAACAGAACTCTGCTTCAAATTCAAACCAATTTTTTTTCTCCCCTCAATTTGGGTCATTCTCGTAAATAAAAACAGGATCTTTTGTCTTAAAAAATACAAAACTAACCAATGATGTACAAGTACACATCAGATTCATCAGCTGACATCAGCAAAAAATGCTGTCAAATTAAAAGTTTGTGATTGCTAATTAGTCAAGCTTTGAGTAAACTAACTCAGATTATATAAAGACAAACAGTGTAAAAAAAAAAACAAGGGAAAATAACAGTTAGATGAACAGTCACAGGGATTGACATACAAAGTGATAGACATGACAGAACAGAGAACCAAATGCATATTGCAGCAGGCCTCTACTTCAGATGAAAAGCACATTTGACCTCATTAATATTTGAACTCAGAACACAAAGAAAGAGCCGGAACAAACAGCCACAAAGCATTTAACCTAACACTTTAATGGCACTGCTAGTGTGCTGCCTTTCTGGAAACTGGTTTCATTGTTAGATTTATTGCCAACTCTGAAATAACAGAACACATTCAAATTTGCTTAGGTTGTACACTCTGTATTTGTTGGTGCACCTTGCAATGGGTATTCTACACATAAACATGGGAAATTTGAATTCTGTGAACTTTCAACAAAATTTCAACACTGTGTAGTTGAGGGCTTCGATGTTATGAGTGATTATAATCTAGGTAAATTTGAATCTCCTATATTTATTTCCCCTGACAATAGTTCTAGTTGTCCTTCTACAAATGTAACCAGTTTTCAGCAATACAATTGTGTCCAGGTATAATATTTTTATTTTAATACATGTACTCGGCTTGCGAAGACCTGTTGGAGCAAGTGAAAGCAAAATCGTGATGGCACCTGCACCAGTGGAGCGCTAAGAGCACTGTCTGAGCGTGACCGTTGCCAGAGCAGCTGTCTGGCTTCTGTGCCAGTGGCACGTAAATAGCACCATTTGAGCGTGATCGTTACCAGCATCGCCTTCCTGGCACATGAAAAGACATTCAAACAAGGTCGTTGCCAGTGCCACTGGACTGGCTCCTGTGCAGGTGGCACGTAAAATACACCATTTTGAGCGTGGCCGTTGCCAGTACCGCCTGACTGGCCTTCGTGCCGGTGGCGCGTAAAAGCCCCACTACACTCTTGGAGTGGTTGGCGTTAGGAAGGGCATCCAGTTGTAGAAACTCTGCCAAATCAGATTGGTGCATGGTGTAGCCACCTGGTTCACCAGTCCTCAGTCAGATCGTCCAACCCATGCTAGCATGGAAAGCAGACGTTATACGATGATAATGATGATGATGATGTACATATCATGAAGTATGTTTTTGCATTCATTTAATGTTTATGATATATCATTCTTAATTATAAACCTCTTTTATGGAGCACTCTAGTGGATCCCTTCTATAGCATTCTTGATATATTTTACAAAATATTCATATTGATAACTCTTGATACATTAAAAGTATATTAATCAATGAACTTAGCAGTTCTTAGTCTATACATAAATAGAAGGAATTAGAATTTTGTAAAGTATCAACCAAATACTGCTGACACCTTGTAGTTTATGACTTTCTTTGAAGCTCTCAAATTTCCTGGCTGATGATGGTTCTGTTTGTGTCTGTATGAATGCATGCAGTATTCAAAAATACAATTACGTCCCAAAATAATATCTATTCATTTTATTACATATAACTTGAATTATTATTTAAATTCAGCAAGTCAATACACACACACAAATGTATGCACATGCATACACACTCACACATATATACAGCTTTATTTTTCTCACTTTTGTTGCTTTAGTCATCATAGCTTTGCCCATGATGGAGCATCATCGTCAGAGTTAACTACACTTGTCTTTTGTGTTGTCTTTCTGAGCATGTCCAGGGATCTAATATTTTGATCATAATGTAGCATGTTTAAACTGTGGGATCAATGAAATAGTAGGGGTAGCCCTAATCTGATTTAGTCCAAACACTTTGCTTATAGTTGATCTGGGATGCTAGAAAGAAATGCTTGAAGGTCCCCCTTTTTTATTTTCATTTTTATCTATTTACTCATTTACTTGTTTCAGTCATTTGACTGCGGCCATGCTGGAGCACCACCTTTAGTTGATCAAATCGACCCCGGGACTTAATCTTTGTAAGCCTAGTACTTATTCTATCGGTATCTTTTGCCGAACTGCTAAGTGACGGGGACATAAACACACCAGCATCGGTTGTCAAGCAATGCTAGGGGGACAAACACAGACACACACACACACAAACACACACACACACACACACACACACACACACACACAAATATATATATATATATATATATATATATATATATACATATATATGACGGGCTTCTTTCAGTTTCCGTCTACCAAATCCACTCACAAGGCTTTGGTCGGCCCGAGGCTATAGTAGAAGACACTTGCCCAATGTACCACGCAGTGGGACTGAACCCGGAACCATGTTGTTGGTAAGCAAGCTACTTACCACACAGCCACTCCTGCGCCTATATTTATTTATGTTTCTTTTTTCTTTTTTTCTTTCTGAAAAGTTTCAGGAGGAGAAATGTTAGCCAAGTTCCATAATATGATAAAACTATGCTTTGTTTTGAAATTCCAATATTTCATTTATTTTGTTTCATTACTGAAAGTTTTCATATGTAGTCTGCTTTCTGAGACGAATTTACATTTTCATCATCATCATCATCATCATCATCATCATTATTATTGGTTATCATATTTATTTTTATGGCAAGCATTGGGATGTCAGTGAGGTGGAGCTAAACTTCTGCTGTTCAAGTACAATTTGATCTGTAGGAGGTAAATTTCCATTCCTCATCAGCTCCAGGATGTAACTATATATATATATATATATATATATATATATATATACACACATGTGTGTGTGTGTGTGTAGATAGATAAATATGTATATTTATATATGTATATATATATACACATATATACAACTATATACACACACACATTCATAAATATGTGTATATATATATTCATAAATATGCGTGTATATATATATATATATATATATATATATACATACTGATATACACACACATATATATACATAAACTCTCATGCATAAATGTGTGATTATGTGTGTGTGTTCTTGACTTGACATTGTCTGCTGCCAATTGTCAATAAACATCATCGCCATACAAGCAGTGGAATTTGCTTGCAGTTTTATATGGTAATAAGCCTAGATTAGGTGGAAATATATGTTGATGATGATGATGAGGATGATGATGATGGTTATGTTGATGGTAATATATGTGTGTGTGTGCGTGTGCGCAAATGCACGCATGTATATCTATATATAGTTCAAATTTTCAGAAGAACAAAAGACGAAGACAGGTGTAAGAACAACAAGCAGGTGTATTAGTTTAAGGCTTGAGAAAAAATAGAAGAGCCTTTTATGTTTCGAGCCTATGCTCTTCAGCAGAAAAGAATAAGAGGAAAAGATGGAGAGGGAATGATTCAATTCTGTATTTGTTTGGTTTTCTGTAATAATGTTTATTAATTAAGGCTATATACCATCATCATCCTCATCATCACTATTTTCATATTCATCCTTACATGGGTTGAACAAGTCCTCTCCAACACAGCACCCAAAAACTTGTTGTCATACCTTTGTCATTTGTTGTGTGGTTCAACTTCCTGAGATCAGCCCATGTCTACCTTGGCCTTCCTTTTCAATTAGATCCTTTCATATGAATCTCTAGGCATTTCTTCACCCACCTGCTTCTCCCATATATATTACATATCTATACCATTGCAGCCATTGCCCTGCACTGGTATGGATATGTAATTACAGCTATTTCCTCTTGTGTACAGATTCTTTCTCAGCTCATCTATACCTTGTTGTTCATGCATGGAGCAATATGCAGTGACATAGCTAATAGGTAACCGACGAGAGTGACCAATCCCTCTGATCATATTTTTCAAAATTGGCACCTTTCAACAACTTTTAAACTCTCCAAGTAGAAAGGAAGAATACAAAAAAACATTTTGACTTAGCCAGACCACACAGGCTAGTCATGAAACACATGAAACGATCGTACTGCATTAACTTTGGATATCCTTGTTGCTTATTTTGATCTTAATCACTTTATTTTGAAACTGTATGGATAATACCATACTTAATTCTGGTGCCTAAACTTAAGTACCATATTCAACTGAATCTAAATTTATATATATATATATATATATATATATATATATATAAATATATAAATACATATAATGTACATTGTTTATACATACATACGTACATATGTACATAAACACATACATACATGATGGCCGTCCACTCGTGACCGAGAAAGACCATTGCCGACCTTCAGGAACATTCTGTGCTCTAGTACTAACTTATATTTTGCATTTGTGGCTCCGTTGGCGGCTAATGAGCCCTGCTCTTGACAAGCATACACAACTGCAAACATTGCAGACCAAGCTTTCCCTATTCACTATACGAGCTGTGCACTTTCGCGCAGCTCGCTTAAGTTCTTCATGCTGGATACGTGCTCTCTCAAAAGTGTCGATCCCCTCCTTAACCTGCTTCCTCCATCTGTGGCGATGACAAGCATTGTTCTCTCAGTCAGTGTCCTGCATATCACAGGCCTTTAATGAGGACTTGACACAGTCCTTAAATCGCAGCCTTGGTTTCTGCCGGAGTTTTCTTCCATTCACAAGTTCTCCATAGACAATCTGCTTAGGGATCCTGCTATCCTCCATTCTAATAAGGTGTCCAGTCCAGCATAACCGGTGCTTGTGCACCATTGCCTTGATACTCAAGATATCAGCTGTCCTCAGGACCTGTGTGTCTGGAATTTTTTAGGTCCAGCCAACATTGAGAATGTGTCTGAGACATCTCTGATGAAAGCATCCAAGGACCCTTACCTGACGTTTGTACAGAGTCCATGTCTCACACGAGTAGAGGAGCGATGTCAGTACACATGCACGGTACACAGCAACTTTTGTTTGCCTTGCGATTGCCATGCTGGGACCAGACACGTGACTAAAGAGACCGGAAGGAATCAGTTGCTCTCTGCAGCTTGAAAGATATTTCCTTATCCAGGGAGCAAGAACGGCTGAGTGTGCAGCCCAGGTAGACATACATACATACATACATACATAATATGTAGGTACTGGCATGGCTGTGTGGTTAAGAAGTTAACTTCCAACTACATGGTTATAGCCTTAAGCTGACCAAAGCCTTGTTTGTAAATTTTGTCAACAGAAATGTGTGTATGTGTGTGTGTGTGTGTGTGTGTAAACTTTTCATTTGTGACCATCCCATCTTATTTTCAAACATGATATGTCTATGACGTCTAGCAAGAACTCTTGAGGAATTGGTAACAGATTCTGTACAGTGCAGACAATCCTTGTTATGTGAGATGGGAGGATAAAGTTTCCATCTCCGAGGATATCAAGCTTGGTAGCAGGAACAGTATAAGTGAGTGTATATATAAGTGAGTGTATATAAGTGTGTGTGTGTGTGAATAGTATTCAGTAGATGAAATGTTTAAAAGAGAAAAAGGGAGAGTGAAAGGAAGGTCATGAAGCCATATTCTGGGTGTGGTTGTTTTTGCTGTTATTTAGCACCAGGTCAATTCTGATTGAGCAGACCTATGACCAACCAAAGGCATTCCAGCCATGATCATCCCATTTTTTCTTTTAATATATCAAAGAATACATTATCAAATGTGTCCTTCATGTTTTTAAAAGATGGATGGGTGATGTTTGGATGAGATTTGGTTGCTTTTTCTAGCATATCAAGTGATCACAACTATATTGTAGTTAGTTCGTTTTTATATATTAATTTTATTGTGCATTTGTGAGTGTGCGCATATGTGTGCTTGCATGTGTGTGTGTGCATATGTGCATGTGTGCGTGTGTATGTGTGTGTGTGTGTGTGCATGTGTGTGTGTGTGTGTGTGTGTGTGCATGTGTGTGTGTGTGTGTGAAGGAGAAGAGGAATGGTATGAAATAAAATATGCTTTTGTGTAGGTCTTTTGATTTTATAGAGAACAACAGTCTCTACTACTATTTCTACAACAGTGCCGACACCGCAAAAATACCACCGACACCATTTCAACACGGTCAGTCTGCTTGCTAGAAATAGCAGCTAAATCTCCTTCAGGCTTTGCACTACTCTTTTACTCTTTTACTTGTTTCAGCCATTTGACTGTGGCAATGCTGGAGCACCACCTTTAGTCGAGCAAATCGACCCCAGGACTTATTCTTTGGAAGCCTAGTACTTATTCTATCGGTCTCTCTTGCCAAATCGCTAAGTTACGGGGACGTAAACACACTAGCATCGGTTGTCAAGAGATTTGGGAGGGGACAAATATAGACACACAAACATATACACACACATACATATATATATACATATATATTACTCTCTTTTTTACTCTTTTACTCTTTTACTTGTTTCAGTCATTTGACTGTGGCAATGCTGGAGCACCACCTTTAGTCAAGCAAATCAATCCCAGGACATATTCTTTGTAAGCCTAGTACTTAATCTATCGGTCTCTCTTGCCGAATCGCTAAGTTACGGGGACGTAAACACATCAGTGTCGGTTATCAAGTGAAGTTGGGAGGACAAACACAGACACACAAACATATACACACACATACATATATATATATATATATATATATATATATATATATATACATATATACGACAGGCTTCTTTTAGTTTCCGTCTACCAAATCCACTCACAAGGCTTTGGTTGGCCCGAGGCTATAGTAGAAGACACTTGCCCAAGGTGCCACGCAGTGGGACTGAACCCAGAACCATGTGGTTGGTAAGCAAGCTACTTACCACACAGCCACTCCTGCGCCAGTTTTCAAAAAAAAAAAAAAATTTTTTTAAATAATACATTGTAAAATATACTCCACTGTTGAAAGAAAAAATACCAACCGTTTTAATGCCAACCCACATGAGACAACTGGTTCTTTGAAACAGACATTTGTTTTAAAGGGATCCAAATTAAAACCCTTGAACAAAAATTTGTGTTAATTTATGTTTTATACACCGGCTTAGTAACGACAAAGTCATTTTAATAAAATCTTCATTATTTTAAACTCAATTGAAATTAAAGTTGTATTTTTCAGTAGAAATATAATAACAAAAGGATTAAGGATAGGTTTGTTCTGTCAGATCTTTAATCTGGGGTTAAACAACAACAACAATAGCAATAACAACAACACTGTTATATATGTCATATTTTGTAGATCCAGAATAGGAGTGTGGAATCGTTTCCTCGACTAGTTTTATTTGCCGCTGCATTTGGACTAGCATTGAAATATCCGTTACCTCCACTGACTATCATGATTGAGTTACAGTCTGATTCTTCTTGGAATTCCCATATTCTGGAACTTTGGGACATTTGTGACTGTAGAGATGAGAAATGGTTTGTTGCTGTTGATATTGTTATCGACGCTGTTGCCGTTGTTGTTCTTCTTCTTCTTGCTGTTGCTGTTGTTGTTGTTGTTGTTGTTGTTGTTGTTGTTGTTGTTGCTGTCGTTGATGATGATGACGATGGTGATGATGATGATGATGCAGATGATGATGATGAAGACGTTGGTGTTGTTGTCGAAGATGTCGGTGTTGTAGTGATGGTTGTCTGTGTGTTTGTTGTTGAAGCTGTTTCTGAATCATCAACATTTGCTTCAGGAACTGGCTCCTCACTCATCTCTTCGGTAGGTCTTTGTCTCACCAACGTCGCTTTTTTCTTCTCTACCATTGTTGTTGTTGTTGTTGTTGTTGTTGGGACTAATGTTGATGTTGGTATTGTTGCAGTAGCAGTAGTAGTAGTAGTAGTAGTAGTAGTAAGAGTGCTGTCAGAAGTGGTCGATGCACCGGGGACAGTGCACTCATGGCCAGCACTAACATTTTGGCACATCGTTTCATCTTTGCTTCTGCGATGGATGGCTGAATTTTTCATGACCTTTTGTGACAGAGACGAAAGTGGACTTCCCTTGATGGCTGCTAAAGTGTTTCGGTTACTAATGCTGCTGTCATTATAACTACCAAACTTACTATCAAAGTTTCCATGCTGGCCACCACTATCAGCCCTGCCCCGCAACTTTGATAACCGGTGGTGGTGAAGGGATTGAGTGCGAGACCTCCTAATTGAATTACCCATCAGACTTCGATACAACACTTCCATTTCCTTTGTACCCCTCTGTTCCTTATTTTGCACATTTGGCACTTCATTTTTGTCCTCGTCTTCTTCTATAAGTAGATTTGGTGTTGAGTTGTAGCGTTTGGACAGTTTTTCTTTCAGTTCCTCCTGTAACATTTTATAGCCCTCCTCAACCAATGTTTGGTTGTCGTCATCATCATCCTCATCATCATCATTTTCAATCTTAACACCATTGTCATCTTCAATGAGGTCCTCAAAGCGAGAACTGACACCAGTGGTCTTGAGTGTTTGAATCTTGGACGCCATGGACAGCGTTTTGGAATTGTATTGCAAAGTATTGCTGCCGCTTTTTGTTCTGTAACCCAACATGAAAGGTAATAGAAATCGGACAGTTTCTTTGTGGCCATGATATGAGACAAATGGACGTCCACTGACTAGAGGGACACCATTTCGTAAGCGAGGCAAAGGAAATGACACTAAGAGGCCAAGGTTCGTTCCAATCCATAACATTCCAAGACTTGATAGAAGACATGTCACAGTACATTCTTTTGGGGAATCTAAAATGATAAAAGGAAACAATAAGAATATTAATTATTCATGAATGATGTGAGTACAATAGATAAGGGCTCATTATGGAGATAAGTTATGAATAATGAGATGAGAATCAAGTCAAAGATAAAACACACACACACACACACACACACACACACACACACATATATATATATATATATATATATTATGTGTGTATGCATGTGGTGTGTGTATATAGGTAATAAAAGCATGTGTGTGCATACATATATATAAACACATATATATACATACATTATTGTATATATATATATATATATATATATATATATATATATATATATATGTATGTATGTATGTATGTATGTATCATGTATATACAGGCATACCTCACTCTACGTCATTAATTGTTTCCAAGAGACACAACTTAAGTTGAATTAACTCGACTCAAGGTTAGGCTAAGCTGAATTTACTTGTCTCTAGGCTGAACCGATAATAACCGTTCCCAGTTCTGTAATTTATTCATGAATGCATTTTCAACAATACATGGTTTGATATGCTTGATATGTACTAAAATCTTGTCCTTATTATGTACAATCGTCGATACAGTTGTCTGACTCATCCCAAAAGATCGTGCAATTGCTACCACTCTTTCACCTTTTGCATGGCGTTTTATCATAGCCAGTTTATCTTCCAGCTTTATAGCATGACACTCAGTACTTTAACTATGAATTTTCTGAGGAGCCATGGGGGCAAAAACTAAAGTCACAAATGAATGAGAATGAGAAAATAGCCGATAAACAGACGTAACACAAATCTGAATTCAAAACAATCGCAGGAATCATGAGTGACAATGGCGCCTAATAGTAGATATTGGAACTACAGTGCAATATGAGCTCCAAAAGACCGATAAATAAGACAACAGAGCTGATTTCATGATTTCATTCAATTAAGCTACACTACTTTATGGTGTGTATCTTAACATTTACTGTACGTATTTTAATATGATCTTATATTCTTTTATTCTTATTTATTATACAAAAACATGGTTTAATGTGCTTTTAACAGTTTTCTAGTGATTTTACGATTCCAATATTTGTGGTAGACAGATGTAAAGTTGAGTAAAATGACTTAACTTCATTTTTATTTTTCCATATATTACTTTTAAAAAATGACATATAATTGAGAAACAACTTAAGCTGAGGTATGCCTGTGTATATATATACAGACACAGACACACACACACACACACACACACACACACACATATATATAAAGTGTACTGTTCTGTGATGGTAAGATCAAAATGTATTCCATTTGGTGAGAGATAAATACTATTTAATAAACACAATATGTTTTTATGTGCTACTATTAGTTTCATGTGCTGAGAGCTTACCAAACATAAAAATATATATATTGTGTTTATTATATATATATATATATATATATATCTTCTTTTATTCTTTTACTTGTTTCAGTAATTTGAGTGCAGCCATGCCAGAGCACCACTTTTAGTCAAACAAACCAACCCCCAGGACTTATTCTTTGTAAGCCTAGCACTTATTCTATCGGTCTCTTTTGCTGAACCGTTAAGTTATGGGGATGTAAACACACCAACATCGGTTGTCAAGTGATGCTGGAGGGACAAACACAGACACACAAATACATACATATATATATATATATATATATATATATATATATATATATATATATTTGCATGTGTGTGTGTGTGTGTGTGTGTGTGTGTGTGTGTGTGTGTGTGTGTATGACGAGCTTCTTTCAGCTTCCATTCAAATCCATTCACATGGCTTTGCTTGGCTTAAGGCTAAAGTAAAAAGACACTTTCCCAAGGTGCCATGTAGTAGGGCTGAACTCAGAACCATGTGATTGGGAAGCAAGCTTCTTACCACACAGCCACTCCTGTATGTAGACATATATATTACTCACAGTATATGGATTTGACTAATCTGGTGGTACTCATAAAAAAACTCCTTGATGTATCAAGCTACAAATCACATAGAGTGTATAGTCTGATACAACAGAAAAATATTAGGAGTGTATAAATTATAAATAGAGGAAGTATATGATGATTATATGAAGCTTCTGATCTAGAAAGTCAATTCCTTCATGAGAGGAATGCGTTGGGAGGCATATCTTTTCGATATGAAGGTGAAAACCTCAAACATATTATGTGAAGACAATTTTCTTAATTTTATTACTTATTGTCTTCCATAGGTAAGTGTTTTGATAATTGAGCCTCTGCATTTATTTAGACTGTCATGTTGATGTATAATTATAACCATGAGATTCTTTTGACCTGATGAGCAAGCTTATTATAAATTATTTGTTTCATGGCGCAGGAGTGGCAGTGTGGTAAGTAGCTTGCTTACCAACCACATGGTTCCGGGTTCATTCCCACTGCGTGGCACCTTGGGCAAGTGTCTTCTACTATAGCCTTGGGCCGACCAAAGCCTTGTGAGTGGATTTGGTAGACGGAAACTGAAAGAAGCCTGTCGTATATATGTATATATATATGTATGTGTGTGTATATGTTTGCATGTCTGTGTTTGTCCCCCCAACAACACTTGACAACCGATGCTGGTGTGTTTATGTTCCCGTAACTTAGTGGTTCGGCAAAAAGAGACCGATAGAATAAGTACTAGGCTTACAAAGAATAAGTCCCAGGGTTGATTTGCTCGACTAAAAGGTGGTGCTCCCGCATGGCCACAGTCAAATGACTGAAACAAGTAAAAGTGTAAAAGAGTAAAAAGAGAGTAATATAAAGAGAGAAAGACACACAGAGAGAGTCTCTCACCTGCAGGAAGGACCCTTGTTCCAGCCGAAGCAATATTGATTTCCTGTAAGAGATTCAAATTCTCAATATGATAGAGATGTATGGTGGGACTGTTCTGATAGGAGACCCAGATACCAACTCCTGCCTGCACTATGTGTTGGATAACACCTTCAGGGGACAGGCAACAGGAGACCTGCAAAATGAAACATATACAGAGATGATGGTGGTGGTAGTGGTGATGGTGGTGGTGGTGGTGGTTGTGGTGGCAGATGTATGATAAATGCTGGAGTGATATGAGATAGGTAGATAGGAACGAGCTGGCAGAAACGTTAGCACGCTGGGCAAAATGCTTAGCGGTATTTTGTCTGCCGCTACGTTCTGAGCTCAAATTCCGCCAAGGTCGACTTTGCCTTTCATCCTTTCGGGATAGATAAATTAAGTACCAGTTACGCACTGGGGTCGATGTAATCGACTTAATCCGTTTGTCTGTCCTTATTTGTCCCCTTTATGTCTAGTCCCTTGTAGGCAATAAAGAAATAAGATAGGAACACACACACATATACACGCATATACATAGCAGCAGATCTTCAGATTGATGCATGCAGACAGGTAGAGAGAAAAGTATGCATATACCCGCACATGCATGCATTCACTCACACATACATGTAAACAGATATGTGTGTGTGTGTGTGTGTGTGTGTGTGTGTGTGTGTGTGTGTGTATGTGTGTGTATATATATATATATATATATATATACAGATAGATAGATAGATAGATAGATATAGATTGAGCCAATCAGAGAAATAGAAAGACAAACAAAAATATAGACAGACAGACACTTAGACACACACACACACACACACACACACACACACACATACGTGCGTACATGCACGTACACTGATAGACATAAATACATATAGACAGACTGACAAACAGATAGATAGATACAAGTAGATAAACAAACAGACAGGTGGACAGAGAGAAAATGATAGATACATAGGTATGTAGACAAACATAGAGATAATGTTAGTTTCAACATATCGTGTACAGTGATCATCAAACATCTAATTAGACATAATTACATGATGAGAAAAGACAACATTAGCTCCTTGACTAATACGATTTTTAATTATTTCAGCAAGTATATCTTTTCCTCGTTGCTGCAACTGGATTAACCTAGTAGTAAAGGTACATATGCCTATAGGACCCACATTAAAAACCTCCCACTAAATGCTATCAATTTCATATCATTGATTCTGCACTTGCTCAGCACTCACATACGACAGTACAGTAAGGCCTGGATTTCCATCATTTACAATTACAAGTCTTCCATTTGATCCACTCAATGGAACAGCCTGCTTGTGAAATTATATACTCATATAACTTTAACATAATTTTCAGAGAGATTCAGTGTGAGACAAAGTGTGACAAGGCTGACCCTTTGAAATACAGGTACAACTCATTTTTGCCAGCTGAGTGAACTTATTTATATATATATATATATATATATATATATATATATATATATATATATATATATATTTAAGAATTTAAGGAATGGAGAAAACGCATGTTATAATTGCATACTTTATTCCTACATATGTTTCAAAGGATTACAACCTGTGTGATCCATAGGGATCTTTGATATTAAAATTGTAACCTTCTCATCAGGAAAAGCATGGGAATCATCTTAAACGTAAGACATTATGACCGATTATGAAAACAATAGATGGATAAGGTTATGACTTGATTAATTTGAAAAAAACCGTTAGAGAATTGGACGCTGCCAGATAGTGGGTTGGACAACACATACCTATAAATGTGTGAGAACATATGTAGGAATAAAGTATGCAATTATAACATGCGTTTTCTCCATTCCTTAAATTCTTAAATATACTCAAATACCCAAAATTTCAAGGAGTTCCTGCCTTAAAAACAGGAACTAAACCACAGT
>NC_142933.1:25271799-25294299 GCF_046866305.1 Octopus bimaculoides
AGCCAGACAGATAGATAGATAGATAGATAGATAGATAGATAGATAGATAGATAGATAGATAGATAGATAGATAGATAGATAGATAGAGTGATTAATCAATTGATTGATTCATTCATTGAGTGAGTGAGTGAGTGATTGATTGCCTCTTCAATACTGTCCATGTGGATTTTTATATCTTCTCAAGAATCAAATATTTCAGAAAAATATAATATTTTATCATATAATTTTCAAAATAACTGGAATTTCCATATGTATTGCTAAGGCAATGACCGAAACCTTTGGTATTATGTCATACTTGAGAAGAAGACCTATCAAGCCAAGCAAAATCGCAGTCGTGGCAGAAACTGGTGTCATGAAAATGGCACCCATGCCAGTGGCACGTAAAAGCACCCATTACACTCTTGGAGTGGTTGCCATTAGGAAGGCATCAAGCCATAGAAAACCATGCCAAATCAGACTGGAGTCTAATGCAGCCTTCCAGCTTACCAACCCTGGTCAAACCATCCAACCCATGCCAGCATGGACAACAGACGTTAAATGGTGATGATGATGATGATGATGATGATGATTAAAAAGGTGACGAGCTGGCAGAATCATTAGCACACTGGGCAAAATGCTTAACAGTATTTCATTCATCTTTACATTCTGAGTTCAAATTCTGCCAAGGTCGACTTTGCTTTTCATTCTTTCAGAGTTGATAAATTAAGTACCAGTGAGACATTGGTAATTGACTAGTCCCCTCTCGATGTAATTCACTAGTCCCCTCTCACAAAATTTCAGGCCTTGTGTCTTTAGTAGAAGGGATTATTATTACTATTATGGCTGTGTGATGAAGAAGCTTACTTCTCAACAATGTGGTTTGAGTTTCAGCCCCGCTGCATGGCACCTTGGGTAAGTGTCTTTTGCTATAGCCCCAGGCTGACCAATGACTTTGGAGTGAATTTAGAAGACAAAAACTGTGTGGAAACCCAGTGTCAATGTATGTTACCATCATTATCATTATTATTTAACATCCATATACCATTCTGGCATAATTTGAATGGTTCAACAAGATCAGTTAGCTAGAAGGCTGTGTTTGGCTCCAATGCTAGCTTTGGCTAGGTTTCTATGGCTAGATGCTCTCCAATAAAGAGCCCCACTGATCATAAATGACCATGGGATTGCACCTAGAAAGTTACCCTCTGAGGCACAAGTCCAGGCAAGGTTGTTTATGGAAGACCAGCAGTCATCTATGCATACCAACCTCTTCTCTCCATGCCACCAATGTTATCCAAGCGAAAAGTAAAGGCTGATACAGCTTGGCACGAGTGACGTGGCAACTCATTTCTACAGCTGAGTGAACTGGAGTAATGTGAAATAAAATGTCTTATCCAAGAACACAACACACAACCCAGTCCAGGATGCGAACTCACTACCACATGATTGTGAGCCCAAAGCTCTAACTACTGAGCAATATACCTTCTGTTCACATATATATATATAGATATATACATACATGCATCCTCCTCATAATCATCATTTAATGTCTGGTTACCATATTGGCATAGGTTGGATGGTTTGACCAGAGCTGACAAACCGGAGAGCTGCACCAGGTTCCTGTCTGATTTTGCATGGTTTCTACAGCTGGATGCCCTTCCTAACAACAACCATTTTAAAGAGTGTGTTTGGTGCTTTTACATGACACCACACAAGCATGACCAAGATGTGTGGCCTTAGCACTTTTGCTATGGAGTACTGGTCTTCCTGAGTATAGCAAGGTGCCAGGTATCTTGGTCCTTTGTCATCTTGTCTGAAAGGTTCAGCGTTCTGAGATCATCTTTCAGTACTTTCTCCAATGTCTCCCAGAGTCTCCCTCTTCTACATGTTCCATCAACTGTGAGAGCTTGACACTTCTTTAAGGAGCTGTCAGCACATACATACATACATACATACATACATACATACATACATACATACATATGTGTGCATGTGAGTGTAAATATATATATGCATGTGTGTGTGTGTCTTTGTGTTTGACCTCCAGCACCACAACCATTTGACAACCAGGGTTGGTTTGTTTATAGCCCTTTCCCTTAACTTAGCTATTCAGAAAAGGAGTCTGATAACATTAATTACCAGACTTTAAATTTCTAAATAATGTAAAAATTGGGGTTGATTTTTTAAAATTTAACCAAACTCTTCAAAGAAGTATCCCACCATAGCTACAGACCAATGGCTGAAAGAAAGAAAAGAATACAAAAGAATGGAAGAATATAAGAATATAAGAACAAACAGATGATATAGGAAGGTTGAGCTTTGTATGAAGTAGAGAGAAATTGTAGTTTGTAGTACATTGTATGTTGTTTGGAGCTAGGATGAGGAGTAGGTTAAATGTAAGATAGACACAAGGAGTAAATGTCCAAGCATGTTGGTCTTACCTGACTCATGTGGGTTGACACGTCAATGGCTAAGGAACTAACATGGAAGGCAGAAAGGCTCTCGGTCAGCTGATCAGTGTTTAAAACTGGTACATCCCAGCCAGGTTGGTTTTGAGGACCTAGAGAGAAGAAAGGGAGATATGTACATATACGTATGAGTGCGTGTGTGTGTGTGTGTGTATGTGTGTGTGTGTACATATACATATATATATATATATATATATATATTCATTAGAAATGTAGAGACGCCTATAATAGGACATCTACTCGCTAGAAATAGCAGCAAAAATACTACATACCACAAAAGTTAGGGATAATTTCGAAAGGAAATGAAAAATAAAAACTTTTACCAATCTATATTCTGTACCATGGTTTCAAGTCAATTTTAGTAAGATAAAGATTATATCTTACAAGGTCGGACTATCGTCAGCAGAATTGACCAGACAACATATGAAGCACGAATCAGTACGCAGCATGGTTCTTGTTCTTATGTCTAATTTTTCAAAATATACCGCGTATTTACGCGGTATATAAATACGCGGTATATTTTGAAAAATTAGACATAAGAACACGAACCATGTTGCGTACTGATTCGTGCTTCATATGTTGTCTGGTCAATTCTGCTGACGATAGTCCGACCTTGTAAGATATAATCTTTATCTTACTAAAATTGACTTGAAACCATGGTACAGAATATAGATTGGTAAAAGTTTTTATTTTTCATTTCCTTTCGAAATTATCCCTAACTTTTGTGGTATGTAGTATTTTTGCTGCTATTTCTAGCGAGTAGATGTCCTATTATAGGCGTCTCTTCATTTCTAATGAATAATACATAGTCTATTGACTGTTTTTTTACTCTCGCTAGACCACTGGTGGTAAATAAAATTTCTAAAATTTTCTTTACTACCCTATAATTTATTAATATATATATATATATATATATATATATATATATATATATATATATATATATATGTTTATATGTATATATATATATACATATATGCATACACATATATATATGTATATGTATGTGTGTATATATGTGTATGTATGGGTATATATACATATATATATATATATATATATATATATATATATATACATACATATATATATATATATATATATATATATATATATATATATATATATATATATATATATATATATATATATATATATATATATATATATATATATAGGTAGATAGATGTAAATATACTTAAATATGTCTCTCTCTCTCTCTCTCTCTCTCTATATATATATATATATATACACACATACATACATACACAAATACATATATATATATATACATCATACATACATATATACATGTATATGTATATATAAATGTGTGCGCAAAAGATTTTGTGTTACAAGTTTACTTCAAATGTATTTCACAGGAGAAATGAAGCCTACCGATGAATCGTTATTTTCTCACATTAACAAATAAATAAAAATAGAAAATAATAAAACCTTGAAATTATTGAATCTTAAACATGTTTGTGCTCTACTTTATTAAAGTAGCCATCAGCAGTTTTCCTTGTGCAGTTAATATGTGTCCTCCTCCAACTTACCTATAATTTTTCTTCTTTTCTCTTCCTCAACATCCCTGTAAAATTTAATACATTCACCCCTTCCCCTTTCCTTAACTTGCTGCTTTGTATAACCACAAACCTGATACTTTCTTATTCACTTTCACACTCCCACCTCATAAATACATGATTTCTTTGTAGTGCTATTACATCTAAATATATACACAGTTATCTTAGTTAAGCGCACGTTCTTCGTCTCACTACCACTTCTTTGTTTATGCTATAAGGCCAAAATTATTTTAGAAGAAAGACAAATATAGGTTACAATATATATCACTCTCATCATCATCATCATCATTTAACATCCATTTTCCATGCTGGCATAGGCTGGACAGCTTGACAAGAGCTAGCTAGCTGAAGAACTGCCCAGGCTCCATGCCTGTCTTTGGCATGTTTTCTACAGCAGGATGCCCTACCTAATGCAAACCACTTTACAAAGTGTACTGGGTACTCTCATGCAGCTCTGGCATGGGGGCTTTTACATGGTGCCAGAACCCATCTTGCATAAACTCACAAGGAATGAAGCCATTATGCTCTGATGGATGTGTAATGTCAGTGTGCATACTAGACAGAGTGTAAGTACCTTGAGAGAAAAGTTAGACCTAAGAAGTATCACTTGTGGTGTGCAAGAGAGATGATTGCGCTGGTATGGACATATGGTGAGAATGGATGAGGATAGCTGCGTGAAAAAGTGCCACACCCTAGCGGTTGAGGGAACCTGTGGAAGAGGTAGACCCAAGAAGACCTGGCATGAGGTGGTGAAGCACGACCTTCGAAAATTTGACCTCACCGAGGCAATGACTTGTGACCGAGACCTTTGGAAATATGCTGTGCGTGAGAAGACCCGGCAAGCCAAGTGAGGCCACAATCCAAGGCCTCTGCCAGGGGTGTAGCCAGCCCACTTATGTGTACCTTTCCTTCATTGGACACTAAACTCCGCTTGCGAAGACCTGTTGAGGCAAGTGAAATCGAAATCGAACCAAATTCGATGATTGGCATCCATGCCAACTCTCCTTCGTTGGACACTAAACTCAGCTTGCAAAGACCTGTTGGGGCAAGTGAAAGCGAAATCGTGATGGCACCTGTACCAGTGGAGCGCTAAGAGCACCGTCCATGCGTGATCGTTGCCAGAACAGCTGTCTGGCTTCCATGCCAGTGGCACGTAAATAGCACCATTTGAGTGTGATCGTTACCAGCGTCGCTTTACTAGCACTTGTGCCGGTGGCACGTGAAAAGACATTCGAGCGAGGTCGTTGCCAGTGCCGCTGAACTGGCTCCTGTGCAGTGGCACGTAAAATGCACCATTTTGAGCATGGCCATTACCAGTACCGCCTGACTGGCCTTCGTACCGGTGGCACATAAAAGTACCCACTACACTCTTGGAGTGGTTGGTGTTAGGAAGGGCATCCAGCTGTAGAAACTCTGCCAAATCAGATTGGAGCCTAGTGCAGCCATCCGGTTCACCAGTCCTCAGTCAAATCATCCAATCCATGCTAGCATGGAAAGCGGACGTTAAACGATGATGATGATGATGATGATACACATATATATGTATTTATTAATGTTTGCTTTTATGTGAAGTTATAATAAAAGCAATTTAGCATTGAACTGAATTATTCAAAACTTTTTAGCAGAGTACATATTTTTCTTTAGACTTTTACAAGTGGGGTAACTGTGACTTTCCAACCTGCCAACCTTCAACAGACTGTTCTATACTTTGTTTCATTTTGGCTTTTTATAGTTTTCAGCAAGTTGTTTTTCTGGGGTGTCTGGACCTACGTAAACAATAATCTCCACCCATTCTAGAAAATAAACTTGCTAAAAATTATATACCCGAGGCTGAAAATAGCACCCTGCTTTGTGTATTTATTTTTGTAGAGTGAAATGACAGTACGATCTAACAAAGAGTATATTCAAAATAACCAATGGAGAAACACAGTTTGCCCCTTTGATGAAGGAGAGTGATTACACAATATGTTGACAATATCATCTCATCAATGTATTACGGGTGTTTAAAGCATGTTGAAACAATTGTAGTGATATGAAATAAAGAATGTTGTTCGATCCATTTTCTCTTATTCATCTCCTTATATACATGTGTGTGTGTGTGTGTGTGTGTGTATATGTGTGAGTATGTGTGTGTGTTTGTGTGTGTGTGAGTATGTGTGTATGTGTGTGTGTGCATGTATGTATGTATAAATGATTTCCACTCAAGGTGTAGAGTGGTGTAATCCGAATGAACAGGAACAGTAATCCAGAGGTACAAGAATTCCAGGAATTAGGTATCTCCAAAGTCAGTCAGAAGGCTGAGGTCCATGTGAGCGGGCGGTATATAGTCAATCCAAACAATGCGAGGATGTGGTACAAGTACAGTGTTATTGGACGCTCAGGAAAGGAAAGAAAAGAAAGAGGATTTCACGTTTTGAGCTGAGCTCTTCATCAGAAATATAGAAAAAGTCCAAAGAAGGGAAGACGGAGAAAGAAAATCGCCAACGATGTGACTGCGTGTGCATCGTTGACAATTTTCTTTCTCCGTCTTCCCTTCTTTGGACTTTTTCTATATTTCTGATGAAGAGCTCCGCTCAAAACGTGAAATCCTCTTTTCTTTTCTTTCCTTTCCTGAGCGTCCAATAACACTGTACTTTTTCCATGTCCTCACATTGTTGTTTGTTTTTGCTTGTTCATTTTTGGATTGATTATATATATATATATATATATATATATATATATATATATATATATGTGTGTGTGTGTATATACATGTGTGTGTGTGTGTGTGTAAATATAAATGTGGATATATATATATATATATATATATATATATATATATATATATATAAATAAGCAGATAAAGTGTGATTTTTCATACTTAATGCTAATTTGGCAATGGCCAAATCCAGGCACCAATGTTGCTTCATTGTTGGAGTCCATGTCTGGAAAACTTCACAAACTTTTCCTGATCTGAAACAAAACAAAATTGAAATCTAAATAAATTGAAACATACACAATAACAACAATAAAACAAAACCAAATTTGAAGGTCATCAACCCAGCTTCCTTTCTTTCTTTTACATAATCAGAATTGTATTTGACTCAATTGAAGAGTCTATGATAATAAACACGAAATTTTGTCTGTCCATCCATCCAATTCATCTATCCATCCATCCACGATAAGCGTAACATGATTCACAGTTGACCATTACCATATTACCCTGGAACAGTGATGATGATGATGATGATATTCATCATCATCAGCATCATCAACATTTAATGTCTGTTTTCCATGCTAGCATGGATTGGACAGCATGACAGGAACTGGTAAGGCAAGTGGCCACATCGGTTTCATAGTCTGTTTTGGCTTGGTTTCTATGGCTTCATGCCCTTCCTGTTAACAACCACTCCACAGAGTGTACTGGATGCTTTTCACATGGCACTATTACCAGTGCTTTTTAAGTGGCACCAGCACCCATACCAATGTTTTTTACATGGCACCTTGGTTTAGGATCTCATATGATCAATAAATCAATAATAAACAAGGTCTCATGTGCTGTTTTGGGATTTAGGGGTCAAGCCATTTTTTCATATAGCATTTTAGAGACTCCATCAACAGACTGTTTAAAATTTGAATAGGAACAAGAGTCCTTCATCCTTGACAGCAGCATCATTTTCACCAAATGTGACGAAGAATTAAAGAGAAAAAATTAATAAATATAGGCGCAGGAGTGGCTGTGTAGTAAGTAGCTTGCTTACCAACCACATGGTTCCCGGGTTCAGTCCTACTGCGTGGCACCTTCGGCAAGTGTCTTCTACTATAGCCTCGAGCTGACCAAAGCCTTGTGAGTGGATTTGGTCGATGGAAACTGAAAGAAGCCCATCGTATATATGTATATAGATGATGTATGTGTGTTTGTGTGTCTGTCCCCCCAACATCACTTGACAACCGATGCTGGTATGTTTACGTCCCTGTAACTTAGCAGTTCAGCAAAAAGAGACCGATAGAATAAGTACAAGGCTTACAAAAGAATAAGTCCTGGGGTCAATTTGCTCGACTAAAGGCGGTGCTCCAGCATGGCCGCAGTCAAATGACTGAAAGCAGTAAAAGAGTAAATGAGTAATAAAAGACTTTAGACCTACTTGTCAGGAATCTCCAGTTCTATGATACAGTTATTCACAAGCTGGACTTGTTCAGTTTGGACTTGAATTCGGCGCTGAAGGTCACTCAATATACCATTGATTAACTCTTCGTTAAGGACCTGGTGGATGTAGACGCATAACAACAATAGTTACTGGTTAATGACTGAGTTAACAACAAGAGAGCAAAACAATTGTGAGTGAGGTGGGGTATTAGTGGCTGGGTGACTGTGTGGGCAAGAGAGAGGGAGAGTGTGTGTGTTTGTGTGTAAGATAGAGAAAGCATGTGTGTATAAGAGAGAGAGAGAGAGAGAGAGAGAGTTTGTATTAGAGATAGTATGTGTAAGAGAGAGAAAGAGAATAAGAGATAGAATATGTGTAAAAGAGAGAGAAAGAGTGTGTGTGTGTGTATAAGATAGAGAAAATGAGTGTGTATTAGAGATTGAGAGAGACAGTTTGTATAAGAGAGAGTATGTGTAAGAGAGAGAAAGAGAATGAGAAAGAGAGGGAGAGAGGGAGAGAAAGAGAGTAGAAGAGAGAAAAATAGGAAAGAGTGGGAGGAAGAGAGAGTGTGTGTGTGTGAGCACATGAGAGTAATTGTGCCTGAGTAACAGAGTGTATATGAGTGGGAGAGAAAGAAAAAATGTGTGTGTATGGGTGTGGGGGAGGTGAGAGAGAGAGAGAGACAGACAGACAGATAGACAGAACAATAGTTACAGATATCATGTTTCCAGGATTCATTTACTGGATTCAGTCATTGAAATTTGGCTATGCAGGGGTACAGTCTTAAGATTTGTGAGTGATGTAGGTTTATAACGAAAGACAAATGGCCAAAATGCTTTGTGGAGAGAACCAACTTGAAGCCTTATAACTGCAAAACAAACTTGTCAAACACGCAGCTACATATGAACTTTTAATGTATTATAGCAGGCAATTTTATAGTAGACAGTATTATAGTAAACAATGTATTAGACAATCACATGACAACTTGAGAAATAATACACATTGTGTGTTAGGCTCATTGTGTTACAGTGTGAGACAGGAACAAGAAAGGAACATTCATGCCGTGGCTTTATTTCTGCCAATCTTCCCACAAACCATCCAATGGATTTGATAAGAAGAAATGAGAGACAATCATTTGCATCATATGATAGCTTGAGTGATGATACAAGGTTATGCATTCGGCTCAATGTTCTGTAGGAAAAGACAATCACATCATATGCACACTCAAGGGATGAGTCAAGGTTATGTATTAGGTCAGCATTTCTCAACCTTGTGTAACCCTTAAAATAAATTACATGTCTCAAGAAACCCCTGCACAAAAAAATTATATACCATACCTTTTTCATATTTTTTGCATCATAAGTCACATGATAAATGTCATATATATGTACCAGTGGAGCGTCCGAGCGTGATCATTGCCAGAGCAACTGTCTGGCTTCCATGCCAGTGGCACGTAATTAACATCATTTGAGCGTGCTCGTTACCAGTGTCACCTTACTGGCACTTCTGCCGGTGGCACATGAAAACACATTCGAGCAAGGTTGTTGCCAGTGCTGCTGGACTGGCTCCTGTGCAGGTGGCATGTAAAAAACACCATTTCGAGCGTGGCTGTTGCCAGTACCATCTGACTGGCCTTCGTGCCAGTAGCACGTAAAAGCACCCACTACACTCTCAGAGTGGTTGGCATTAGTAAGGGCATCCAGCTGTAGAAACTCTGCCAAATCAGACTGGAGCCTGGTGCAGCCTTCTGGCTCACCAGTCCTCAGTCAAACTGTCCAACCTATGCCAGTATGGAAGGCAGACATTAAACGATGATGATGATAATGATATATATTATGACGATCATGAAGTTAGCATTAGCTTATCTCACTCTTTCTTGCAGAAACCCTAGGGACCTTTTGCGGAACCCTAGGGTTCTGGGAAACCCCGGTTGAGAAACGTTGCATTAAGTTCAGTGCTTTTACAGGGAGAAAAGTATGACTTACTTCATATGTTAGTTTGAGGGACGAAGCAAGGTTGTGCATTTGGCTCCATATACTATAATCGTGATTCATTGCATAGATCTCTTCATAAATGTCTTCTACATTTTTACTTTTAGAGTCTGAAATTTTAATAAACAAATTAATAAACAGACAGACAGATAAAGAGATAAATAGACTGAAAGGTTGGGATAGAGGAAGAAAGAGTGAAAGAAAAACAATTGTTGACAGCAAACGACAGAGAACAAGAGAAACAGAGAGAGACAGAGAAAGAGAAGCAAACTGAGAAAGGGAGTGAGAGAAAGAAAGAAAGAGAAAGAGAAGATAGATTAACCTACCTTCGAGTTCGTTCAATAAGTGAGACTTAAGTATCACTCAATAAGCTTAGCTACCTTCAGTTATCATGCAACAGAATAATCTGTCCTCAAGTATAACTTAGTAAGCTAAGCTACCATTAAGTATCTCTCAACAAGCTAAACTACCTTCAAGTATCACTCAACAAAATAATATACTCTCAAGTATCACTCAACAAGTATCACTACTGTTAAGTTTCATTCAACAAGATAATCCACCCTCAAGTGTCACTCAACAAGCTCAGTTATCTTCAAGCTACTCTCATGCATCACTCAACAAAACCAGTAGCATTCAACAGTAACATCTGAACTATATTCAAGTATCACTCAACAAATTAAGCTACTCTCATGTATCACTCAACAGGCTACCCTCAAGGGTTGCTCCAGAGGTTAAGCTATTCTTACGTTCTTCAAAAAAACTCAGATATTTGTAGTGCCAAATGAGGTGGGGTATCACCAAAACCTTACCAATTCTTTGGAAGCCATATGGTTCTGTCAGTGTATATGGAGATTTCATCTTGGGTAGCATGCTACAGCTGGACTTTAGCCGTACATCCTGTAAAGGGACAGTCCACTTGTGTTTGTACCGTTCAATGAGCTCACCATCTCTTTCACTGTAATCAAATACATCCATTATTATTATTAAGAAATGATTATGATCAATTAATAACAATAATATATATATATATATATATATATATATATACACACATATATATATTGCTAAATACACAAGTTTTTTTTATTTTCTCTCTGTTTATTTTCTCTTATTCCTTTCTGTTGAAGAGCATAGGCTCGAAATGTAAAAGGCTTTCTCACTTTCCCGAGTGTCTAATTAATACACCTTGTTGTTCATACATCTGTCTTCGTCATTTGTATGTCTGTAAATTGAAACTATATATATATATATATATATATATATATATGTCTCTCCTTGTTTCTTTCTGTGTTCCTTTCTGTGGAAGTGCTTTAAATATATATATATATATATATAGCTCAGATGGGGCTGTGTGGTAAGAAGCTTGCTTCCCAACAACATAGTTTGAGGTTTAGTCCCACTGTATGGTACTCTAGACAAGTGTTTTCTACTATAGCCTTGGGCCAACCAAAGCCTTGTTAGTGGATTTAGTAGATGGAAACTGAAAGAAGCCCATTGTATACATATATATATAAAACTGCTAAGTTACGGGGACAAACACACCAACACCAGTTGAGAAGTGGTAATAGGGGAGACAAACATAGACGCAAAGACACACAGATATATACATACATGATGATGATGATGATGATGTATGCATATATCTGTGTGTGTGTCTTTGTGTCTGTGCTTGTCTCCCTATCACCACTTGCCAACCGGTGTTGGTGTGTTTATGTCCCTGTAACTTAGCAGTTTGGCAAAAGAGACCAATAGAATAAGTACTAGGCTTAAAAAATAAGTCCTGGAGTTGATTTGTTTGACTAAAATCCTTCAAGACTCTGGATCAGCTTGAAAAATTGTTAAGATATTAACATATTTTTTCTTAACATGAAACCAACAGTAGCCATCATACACAAATAAAGAAATTTTATCCACCAATGTAGTGGCTGTTGAGCACTCATTCTTATTGGTTGACATTTATGTGTGTGTGTGTGTGTGTGTGTGTGTGTGTGTGTGTGTGTGTGTCAGTGTGTGTGTGTGTGTCAGTGTGTGTGTGTGTGTGTGTGTGTGTGTTAATGTGTGTGCATCAGTGTGTATGTCAGTGTGTGCATGTCAGTGTATTAGTGTATGTGTGTGTGTGTGTGGATGGGAAGCAAAATTATTACAACAAATCTACCCCTACATTTATCAAGAAATTTTTTTAAAAACATTTTTTAATAGATGTGAGTGTGAATATGTGTGTGTGTGTTTGTATGCATGTATGTGCATACACACACACATACACACACACACATACACACAACTCCAAAGAGGGACTCTCTTGGTCATTATAACTGAAGGAAATTGAAGTCAAATTTCCTTCAAATCCCATTCAACCATTTGAAAAAGGACACATTAGGACATTATGATTATGGTTGTTTATACCTTTGATCACAGATGTACTGGATCAAGATTAACCCAGGATTAAACATTAGCATCAACGAGTATAACATCTGCATACACATACCTTTCCTGCACCTTGATGCACACAAGTGCATCATTCAGCATTATTAACCGCCGTTTCTTTGTGCAATTATTCACCTATAAAAACAAAGGAGAAAGAATACATGAATTAATTAACATAAATTGAATATTTGAGAGTGGGAAGTACATAACTGCTAAAAGAAGTAAGAGAAGAGTGAATAGATCAGCATAAATTAGAGCTAAGAAGGTTAGAGGATACACAATTCTAAGTGGGAGAATGGAAAATATTAATGAACTAGTATGAATTAAAGTTAATGGACTGGGAATTATGTCACTGTATAATATAATAAGTGATATAAGATATAGTGAGAGTTTGTGAATAAATTAATGGTAAGGTGAGAGGGTAAATAGGAAACAATGAGATGAAGAAAAGGAATGCATAATTTAGCATAAATTAAAGCTAAGTTGGAGTAAATATTTGAATGATTAATTAACAGTGAGGAGTCACAGCTAGCTAGGTGAATAGAGAGGTGAGCTACTGGCTGAAGGAGCCACAGTTCATTATCTGTCACAAATGGTACATGAGTACAACTGTTTGATGTATGTGTATGTGTATATATATATATATTATATATTATATATACATCACCCATGCTAGCATGGAAGATGGACGTTAAATGATGATGATGATGATGATGAAGATGATGATGATGAGGATTATTGATGATGATGAGATATATATATTCACACATACATAATTATAGGTGTATGTGTGTGTGCTTATGTGTGTGTATGTGTGAGTGTGTGTATGTGTGTGTGAGTGTGTTATTTCTTTACTACCCACAAGGGGCTACACACAGAGGGGACAAACAAGGACAGACGAACGGATTAAGTCAATTATATCGACTCCAGTGAATAACTGGTACTTATTTAATCGACTCCGAAAGGATGAAAGGCAAAGTCGACCTCGGCGGAATTTCAACTCAGAACGTAAAGACACAAAATACTGCTAAGCATTTTGCCCGGCGTGCTAACGTTTCTGCCAGCTCACTGCCTTTGTGTGTATATGATTGAGTGTGTGTGTGTGTGTGTGTGTGTATGTGTGTGTGTGTGTGTGCCTCCCTTTCCCTTTCTCTCTCTCTCTGGTCAAGTAACCATGTACCTTCTTTCTCTACAGCAGGACAGCTGTTTCTGCCTCACTGTCTCTCCGTCACACTTGAACCTTTCATCATCTGACCCAAGGTCACCTTTTCTAATGCCCCCTCTCCTCTCAAAGGATCTCTGTCTTCCTCTTCCAATGCCCCTCTCTCCTCTCTCAAAAGATCTTTGTCTTGCATGTTACTTGGTGACCCTGCCAGTGCTTGGTGCCACACAAAAAGCATCCTGTTCACACCGTTAAATGGCTGGCATTTGGAAAGGCATCCAGCAGTAAAAACTATGCCAAAACTGACCCCGCCTGTGCTTGTTTCATGTAAAAAGCACTCTGTCCACTTCGGTGGGTTGGTGTCTGGAAGAGCATCCAGTTGTAAAAACCATGCCGAAACAGACACAGAAGTCTGGTATAGGCTCATTCTTGACCACCTCCTGTCAAACCAACCAACCCATGCTAGTATGGAAGGCGGATCTTAAATGATGATGATGAGGATGATCACACACACACACACACACATATATATATATAGGTTATGAGAGGTAATGGTGTCAAGAAGACCCAAAGGTGTCAGACAATGCTGAGTAAGTGCTATGGACAGACTATAGTTAAGCACCAGGTTCGGTGATTAAGTGAATGAGGAGTCCAACGTAGGTCATATATCAGCATATGCATATATATAAAAAATTAACAGAATGACATAAAAATCCAAGGCTGTGAAAGATTTCAGAACATTTATAAATAGAAGGTCTTACAGCTGTTTCCATGACATTTTATATATCCCTTCATCAGAGATGGTGTGAGAAAATGGTCAAGCAATAGTTATTCTAGAGAAAATATGAAATAGAGAGTGAAGTGGTGGAATGAAAATAGACGTGAGATATGCAGGGATATTGCATCTGCAGTTCCATTGTTTGGGCAGAATGGTATACAGAACTTACACACAAGGTACAGGAATCTTATATGTATATCATTGTGCCTAAATAATGGAACTGCAGATACAATATTCCTGCATATCTCACGTCTATTTTCATTCCTCCACTTCACTCTCTATTTCATGTCTTATCTAAAATAACTATTGCTTAACCATTTTCTCACACCGTCTCTGATGAAGGGATATATAAAATATCATGGAAACAGCTGTAAGATCTTCTCTTTATAAATGTTCTGGATTTATATATATATATATATATATATACATTATTTAAAAGCAGCAGAAATATAACAAAAGGCTGTTACTCGGAGTTTCACCTTCCCGTTCATCAGACAGTTTTGTTAGAAATACCTCTGGTATTTGAGTACTCTTTTTTCCACCTTGTTGCACATTTTATATGCTTACTCCAGTATATATATATATATATATATATATATGTGTGTGTGTGTGTGTGTGTGTGTGTGTGTCTGTATATAAAAGAGACCACTAAGTGGACTGCAAATGTGCTAGAAGAAGATCACCAAAAAGTTCTCAAAGAAAATTTAGCAAAGCAAAAATATACGGGCGAGACTAGTGAAAATTATAGAATAATTAATATCCTATTTTTTACCCTACTATATATATATATATATATAGATATATATATCATCATCATCATCATCATCATCATTTAACGTCCGCTTTCCATGCTAGCATGGGTTGGACGATTTGACTGAAGACTGGTGATCCAGATGGCTACACCAGGCTATTTATATATATATATATATATATATATATATATATATATATATATATATATATATATATATATATATATATATATATATCAGCATCAACAACAACAACAAACTTACGATATGAAACATGTCATCTTCACGGATCAAGAAGGAGTTATGGAAAGCGGACATTCGAATCTTCACCGATAGTTGTTTGGCTGCAAATTTCTTCTCACTCTCTCGTTTCCGATCATTCAATTTGAGAGCCAGATTCTCCAGGATGGTCACAGCAAGCTGGAGGGCCTTTCGGTCTTCATGACCCTTGGGTGTGTATTTAAGCAGATCCTGACATGAAGAAACAACAAAGTGAATATTGATAATGATTAACATGTTAATCCTTCTATACAACTACATAATTTGGCAAAGGGAGCCTCTAAGTAACCATTCAGACTGCTAATGTAATCCGAGAAGCATTATGCCTGAAATCAAAGTAGAATGGTCAGGGCTTTGATCATAAGATCTATTGACCTAGGGCTAATCAACAAAAATTATTATCTTCATCAATTTTATCCTCATCATCGTCATTATTATAATGAACTAACAAGCAAGCCTCTATGTAGCCTATGAAGTTGCTAGAAATAATAATCGAATTTTCCTCAAATTATACTGTATTTTATTGAAATAGAAGAGGGCTATGCTGGATAATGTTGTCTTAGATATATTGCATTTGAAAAAAAAGTAATTAAGAGATGGTCAGAATTGGAGAGTCTGTTCAATTAGAGCCTTCATGAAATCACTCAATTTCAGAAATAGCAGCAAGTCTCTCTGAAGTCCTTTCCTACTTTTTTAATATAGAAACATTGCATTTGAAACAAAGATAGGTTGGTCAAGTCAGGAATGCTCTTTAACTAGAGGTTTGGTGGAGGTCAGTACTGACTCTGGGCTACAGCTCTGGTGGGGATGGTGTTTATGTAGTTGCGTAACTCATAGAATCAAGACTTCAATGATGTGATTGCTTATATATTTATAGTGACATTGTAGGGTAGGTATGAGAGACTGGATCTAGTGAGTTTGAAATAAAACAGGTAGAATATTTGGGCCTGATGTGGTCAGCTTAAATACTAAAGGATTAAGTGCACAATTTGCTCCTGGTCTTGGAAATGAACCCATGAACTTAGAAACAAGAGCCGAACATGCTAACCAAAAGGCTACACACTTTCATTAAACAACAACAAAAACAACTACTACAACTAGCACCACCGCCGCCACTGCCACCACGACCACGACCACCACCTACTACTGCTACTGTTACTACTACTACTACTACTGCTGCTGCTGCTACTACTACTACTACTACTGCTACTACTACTACTGCTGCTGCTGCTGCTGCTGCTGCTACTACTACTACTACTACTACAACTACTACTACTACTAAACAGAAGCTATCAAAGACATCTCAATGGAAAATTCCTTACCTGAAGGCACATGATAAACTGTGGGAATCTTTGAATTGGCTTCACCATCAGGGCAAATATTGACAGACGGTCTAGACTACTGGTTTCCTTTTGCTATAAAAGATCAAACAGATATTTCTTATAATTAGCTGGTTGATTAATAATTAAAACAGAATTCATCAATGTACATATCAACATCATTTCAAACTAAGTGGGATCGATCAAGTGAGGATTAATATACCATCTGTTTAAGGTGATGAGCTGGCAGGATCGTTGGCATGCCAGGCGAAATGCTTAGTGGTATTTCACCTGCCGTTATGTTCTGAGTTCAAATTCCACCGAGGTTGACTTTGCCTTTCATGCTTTTGGGGGTTGATCAAACAAGTACCAGTTATGCACTGGGGTCGATGTAATCGACTAAATCCCTTTCTCTGTCCTTGTTTGTCCCCTCTATGTTTAGCCCCCTGTGGGCAATAAAGAAATAAATATACCTTCTGTTTTTATGTATGTGTGTTTGTGTATGTGTGCATCTGTGTGCATATGTGTGTGTGTGTGTGTGTGTGTGTGTGCATGGGTCTGTGTGTGTATGCATACAGGTAATCTAGTGCATGTGTTGCATGGAGTGATGTGTGTTTCATGTATTTGCGTGTGTATGTGTGTGTGTGGGTGTGTGTGCACATGCATGTGTGTGTGTCTGTGTGCATGTGTATGTGTGTGTGTGCATGTTTGCGTGTGTGCGTATGTGTGCATGCATATGAATGTGTGTACATGTGTGTGAGGTTATCACGTGTATGTGTGTTTGGGCAAATGCATGGGCTTGTGTGTATGTGTGTATGAGAGCATGTGTGTGTATGTGTACAGGTAATCTAGTGCATGTACTGTGTGGAGTGATGTGTCTTTCATGTATTTGTGTGTACACGTGTGTGAGTGTGTGTGTGTGTGTGTGTGTGTGTGTGTGTGTGTGTGCGTGTTTGTGCATATGGATGTGTGTATATGTGTGTGAGGCTATTGCTTGTTTATGTGTGCATGCAAATGCTAGAATGATGCAGTTGATGTGTGCTTGTCCAAGTGGTGTGTACACTTGTGTGTGTGTGTGTGTGTGTGTGTGTGTGTGTATGTGTGTGTGTGCGTGTGTGAACCATGGAAGCCATGCAAAAGCAGACAAAGGAGTCTGGTGCAGTTCTCCAGCTTCTCAACTCCTGTCAAACCACTTTTAGTGATGATGATGATGATGATGATTATAATGGTATATACTTACATTCTTTTATTCTTTTACTTGTTTCAGTCATTTGATTGTGGCCATGCTGGAGAATTGCTTAAAGGGTGTTAATCGAAGGAATGGACCTCAGGACATATTCTTTGTAAGCCTAGTACTTATTCTATCGGTCTCATTTGCCAAACCACTAGGTTGCGGGGACATAAACAAACCAGCATTGGTTGTCAAGCAATGGCAGGGGGACAACCACAAACACACACACAAATATATACATACATACATACATATATATATATATATATATATAGATATATATATATATATATGTATATATATATATATATATATATATATATATATATATATATATGTATATATATATATATATATATATATATATATATATATATATATATATATATATGTGTGTGTATATATATATATACATGCGATGGGCTTCTTTAGTTTCTGTCTACCAAATCCACTCGCAAGGCTTTGGTTAGCCAGAGGCTATAGTAGAAGACACTTGCCCAAGGTGCCCCACAGTGGGACTGAACCCAGAACCATGTGGTTGAGAAGCACCTGTATATATACTTATATACTTATATTTTAAAGTTAGAGTGAGCTTACTTTTAGGAAATCCCTGAATGACTGTCGAGTTCTCTGTAGCTTCTTGATATCTTCCATGGTGGCAGTAAAATTATTCACGTATACACTGTAAGCATCGAGTACCATTGACTTTGAGAACTGCAAACAGACAATAATGTATTAGGCTGGAAAGAAAGTTCTGTTGCATTTCAAGATGAGAAAAACAAATGTAAATGCTTTTTGGGACTTAATTGCTACATATATATATGTGATGATGATGGCCGTCTACTCGTGACCGAGGAAGACCATTGCCGACCTTCAGAAACATTGTGCGCTCTAGGACTAACTTAAAAAAAAAATTTTTTTTAAATATATATACTAAAAATGAAGAAAATATATACTAAAAATAAGACAAATATATATTTAAAATAAGATAAATATATATAGGGGAAAAAAAAAACGCACATATCGAGCAGAGGTCGGCAATGCCTGTGCTGAGTTTTAGGTCCAATGAGGCTTGCACAACCTCATAGTCCCTCTCCACTTTATTGACATTATCCAGAGACAAGCCGTAGCAAGATGTCTGGTGCCAATATGTGTCAGGTCACGTATGAGGCTCTCAGAAGTGCTACTGGTAACATGTAATCCAGTACAACCTGTTGCATGGTCGACATATATATATATATATATATATATATATATATATATATATATATATATATATATATACGCATGCATGCATACATACATACATAAAAAAAGACCTCTATCAGTCATGAACTACCATGGGATTTACACCTAGAAACTTACCCTATGAGGCACAAGTCCAGGCAAGGTTGTTTATGGAAGACCAGCAGTCGCCCATGCATATCAGCCTCCCCTCTCCACACCACCAGTGTTATCCAAGGGAAAGATAAAGGCCGATACAGCTTGGCACCAGCGGTGGCGCAACTCATTTCTACAGCTGAGTGAACTGGAGTAATGTGAAATAAAGTGTTTCACTCAAGAACACAACACATAGCCTAGTCTGGGAATCAAACTCACTACCTCATGATACTGAGCCTGACACTCTAACCACTGAGTCATCTGTCTTCTTCACAAAAATACATACATATATACATACATAAAAGGAATTTTCATCAGCATGACTCAAACTAATAGGAATGCACTCTGGTCCAACTTTGGAACTGCTAGCACCATTTTCCCTCCCCATGGATAACTTTCAAACCATTTTCTCTGTTCGTGGATTTACCTAATGAATACCTTGTTTTAATTGGATTTAATTGGATTTTTCATCTCTTTCTAAACATAATGAACCAAAAACATCCCAAGAAACTGTTATTCAGTTTTGTGATGTTAAAGGAAAAATATATTACTCTCCTGTTGGTATTCAAGGACTATTTTTTCCACTTTGTTTTGCGTTTATGTGCTTACTCATGTTTATGTATGTATGTATGTATGTATATGTATGTATATATATATATATATATATATATATATATATATATAAAGATTTACTTTTCATAATGAGATAAAAAAACCAAGGCTGTGTACACTATAGACATTTATAAATAGAAGGTCTTACAGCTGTTTCCAGGATATTTAATTCACTTCTGGAAACATGGGCATTTTGTTCCCAATCCTCAAGCAACCCTTATTCAAGGACCATTTGAGCAGGATGGGCGACTCAACCCGAAAAAAATTCTAACTGAATCTCTCCTGCAAGATCATGTGCTGTTTATCTTGATATGAGATCACCATGTTACGCGCATACGGTTGTGATGCATGTGCCTGGTGTACCTTTATCAGACGTGTAGTCATGATGGGTATACTGGGCTTTGTATATTTTACCCCAGTGTCACTTTGATGGCATGCACACTGTTCTCTCACTCAATAATAATAATAACAACAACAACAACAATAATAATAATAATAATAATAATAATAATAATAATAATAATAATAATATATCATATATATATAATATAATATATATATATATATAATATAATATATATATATATTTATATATATATATATATATATATATATATATATATATATATATATATATATAATATGATATAATATATATATATATTATATATATATTGTAATATTGTATTATATTATATATATATATTATATATGTATATATGTATATATTATATACATATATATACATACATATATATATATATATATATATATATATATATATATATATATATATATATATATATATATATATATATATATATATATATATATATATATATATATATTATAGAGGTAGATAGTTGGACATGCATAACACAAATACAAAGAACTATACCAATAAAACAATATTTTTTTTAAAATGAGGCAATATATTTCATCATGGCAGTAGACATGAATCAAACACACACCGATGCAATGAAGATGTCTCCAATGATATTTTCTTCCTGCCAGTCATTGACACGATTGGCCAGTTCGATCTGGAACATACGATGGTAGTTGAGTATCTCCCGTAACTTTTTCAGTGAACTTTTCACTTTAGATTTCTGCGAGTCAACAGCTTCCAGAATTGGAGTCTCATAGTCCTGAAACATCGAATAGAAGAGATATTAGATTAGAAAACTGGTGTACTATTTGTTATTGTTGATGATGATGTTGATGGAAGATTTGCCATGAGTGCCACTCCCAGAAATTCATCCTGCAGGACCAGTCTGTCAATCAAATGTGTTACTATGACACTGAAGTGTTTGAGGAAGGGAATTTGGCATAAGTGACCAGATCTGTGGAGCACAAAGAATTGGATTCTTCACTGAGCTCTCTTCACTCATGAGTCTCTCACCAAAAACAACATGGTATCGCTTTGGCACCTGCCCTATTTGCCAGATTTGGTACCTGCGGACTTCCATCTCTTCCCTAAGAGACAGAAGTTGTTGAGATCCAGAGCAAATCACAGAAGGTCCTCAACTTCCTTACAGAAAATGACTTTCAAACCATATTCCAAAAGTGGCAGGGATTCTGGGACAGGTGTATTTGCAGCACAAGGTGACTATTTCAAAAATGATATTAAAACTTAGATAAATAATGTTGAGAGATTTAAAAGGCCAAACAATGCAAATAGATTTTAAGATGCAGTAACGTAAACTAAAAGTAAGTTACCTGGTAATCTTTGGTCTTATATGTATCCAATACTTAAAATACCAACAAACAAATTAAAGTTACTATTGAAGCCAATGATAGAAATCTCGGCAACTTAAGAATTAAGGAAGCTTTGATTATCTATAAATTAAACCCACAAATAAATAATAGATTGGAGCTAAGTACACAATACATAAAATGACATACACACACAGGCATATTTACTACATATTAGAAATTGGTGAGCTGGCAGAAACGTTAGCACGCCGGGCGAAATGCTTAGCGGGATTTCGTCTGCCGCTACGTTCTGAGTTCAAATTCCGCCGAGGTCAACTTTGCCTTTCATCCTTTCGGGGTCGATTAAATAAGTACCAGTTACGCACTGGGGTCGATATAATCGACTTAATCCATTTGTCTGTCCTTGTTTGTCCCGTGTGTAGCCCCTTGTGGGTAGTAAAGAAATAACACAATAAACACACACAATGCCCGGTCTGGGAATTGAAACCGTGATCCTCCGACTTCAAGTCTGCTGCCTTAACCACTGGGCCATTGCACCTCCATATTAGAAAAGAGGTGATGAAAATCGATAAGTCAATAACTGACATCACTAACATTCACGAAGAAGAGAAACACTTGAAAATACAAATATAATCATAGAATTATTTTATCTCTGACAAAAAACATCTTACCAAGGACAGTTCTTTTTTAACCCTGAAGAAGAGACTT
>NC_142933.1:25296799-25334299 GCF_046866305.1 Octopus bimaculoides
AAGAACACGAAGAAATACTGCTAAGCATTTTGTGTGAGGCACTGGCAATTCTGTCAGTACACTACCTTGATGATGATGAGGATGATGATGATGATGATGATGATGATGATAACGACAAAAACAGCAACAACAATAGGAATAAAACAACTACTACAACAACAATAATAATAACATGGATTTTTACTACGATAGCAGCAATATCTACAACAGCAACTTCTACAACAATACCAGCTACAACTACTACTATTACGACCATCACCACCACCACCACTACTACTACAACCACCACCACCTCCACCACCACCACCTCCACCACCACCACTTCTACTACAACCACCACCACCACCACCACAACTGCCACCACTACTACTACAACCACCACTACCACTTCCACCACCACCACCTCCACCACCACTACTACTACAACCACCACCACTACTACTACAACCACCACCACCACCACCACCACCACCACCACCACTTCTACTACAACCACCACCGCTGCCGCCACCAACACCACCACAGCAACCACCACCGCCGCCGCCACCACCACCACCACCATTACCACCACCACCAGTACTACCACCACTACCAGTACTACCACCAACACCACCACCACCACCACCACCACCACCACTTCTACTACAACCACCACCACCGCCGCCGCCACCAACACCACCACAACAACCACCACCGCCGCCGCCACCAACACCACCACAGCAACCACCACCGCCGCCGCCACCACCACTACCACCACCACCACCACCACTACCACCATTACCACCACCACCAGTACTACCACCACCACCATCACCACCACCACCACTACAAGTACAATGACAACAACTAAGACAACAATGTCATAATGACAACAGCAACAAGTGTTGACCACAACAGCAGCAACAACTAGAATAGCAACGGCAACAACAGGTTTCATCAACAACCACTACAACAACAACAACAACAACAACAACAACAACAACAGTAACAACAACAGCAACAACAACAGCAACAACAACCACAGCAGAAAGAGCAACAACAATAAAAGTAACAAAATGAAGAACAGCAACATTTGCAACGGTGAGTGGAACAACATGAGAATGTGTCATTCCTGGATAAAGTAAGGCAGACGGACAGACAGGCAAACAGATAGACAGATAGACAGACGGATACACATACATACTAGAGTGTGCATGCATACACACACACTTACTCACACACTCACTCACACACATGCACATACAGACGGATACATATACATACTAGTGTGTGCATGCACACACACACACATACACACACACACACATACACAACTCTCACTCACATGTATGCACAGACAGACAGACGGATACATACACACACACACACACTCTCACTCACACGCATGCACAGACAGACAGACAGACAGATAATACATATACATACTAGTGTGTTCATGCACATACACACACTCACACACACACATGCACAGACAGATACATACACATACTAGTGCATGCGCACAGACACACACACTCATTCAGTCACACATGCACAGAGAGACAGACGGATACAAACACATATATACACTCACACACACGGAGGCATACATGCAGACATATAGAGACACAAAGACAGACAGACGGATACAATACATACTAGTGTGTACATGCACACACACGCATGCACACTCAGCCACATACACATACACAGACAGACAGAGGGATGCACATACATACTAGAGTAGGCATGTGCACATACACACACACACTAACCCACGTGCAGACACACACAGACAGATACGCATACATACTAGTGTGTGCATGCACACACACACTTACACATACACACACACACTCATACATGCACAGACAGATAGACAGAGGGATACACATGCATACTAGTGTGTGGATGCACACACACACACACACACACTCACACACACACATGCACACACTCACACATACATTCACACATGCACAGAGGCACATGTGCAGACATATAAAGACACAATGAGAGACAGACAGAGGGATACACATGCATACTAGTGTGTGCACACACTCACACACTCACACACATGCACACACTCACACACACACACACATACACACATACTCACACACACAGAGGCATATATGCAGGCATACAGAGACACAAAGACAGACACACTCACACACATAAGGATGCAAACAGGCATACAAGCACACACACATACATACACATGAGCACATCCACACACAGGCATACAGAGTCAGAGAGACAGACAGACACAAAAAACATACAGAGACAGACAGACAGACACACATACAGATCGTTAGATACAAGCACACAGATACAAAACTCTCATTCACACACACACACACACACACATAACAAATGGGTTCTAACAAAGTTACCACCCTCCTCTAAATGACATGTGAGGAGGAGTAAGAGTTAGAAACAGAGAGAGAGAGAGAGGGAGAAAGGGAAAGAAAAAGTGAGAGAGAGAAAGAGAGAGGGATGATAAGATTAGGGATAGAGATATAGGAAGAGGAAGAGTGGGGCGAGAGGTGGAGGGGGAGGAGGAGGGTACAATTTAGTAATTGTTGCCATGACATTTGCAGCCACAGCAATTGTGGTGTCAACAATTACACCCGGTTTGCCATTTAATAAAGATGATTAACGAAGCAGACAGATATAGTGCTTTGTCTTGTTTCCACGTTATTTCATTCTGGCACCACCACCACCACCATTACCACCACCATCATCAACAACTACAGCTATAATAACCTCTTCAGCTCCACCATTCAACATATATTCAACCACCAAAAAATTGTGTGCCACTGTTTTTACCCAGTTTGTTTGCTTGATTGATATCCTATTATAGTGTGCATCCCATTTGTACATTGGGTACACCATGTTCTTGCATTTCATAAAAGGTGATTAAAACAGGCGCAAGAGTGGCTGTGTGGTAAGTAGCTTGCTTACCAACCACATGGTTTCTCGTTCAGTCCCACTGCGTGGCACCTTGGGAAAATGTCTTCTTCTATGGCCTTCTATAGCCAACCAAAGCCTTGTGAGTGGATTTGGTAGATGGAAACTGAAAGAAGCCCATGGTATATATATATATATGTGTGTGTGTGTGTGTGTGTCTGTGTTTGTCCCCACTCCATCGCTTGGGAACAAATGTTGGTGTGTTTGTGTCCCTGTAACTTAGCGGTTTGGCAAAAGAGACCGATAGAATAAGTACTAGGCTTGCAAAGAATAAGTCCCAGGGTCGATTTGTTCGACCAAAGGTGGTGCTCCAGCATGGCTGCAGTCAAATGACTGAAACAAATTAAAGAGTAAAACAGTAATATGTATCTACTTGCATGTACACAGACATGACAGAAGTAAATAGACATCCCATAAAGCATCGTTTTATGTTTATTCTAGCTTGTAAAGGTTTATATTTTTTGTTAATTGACATTTTCATCTCCTACATGTGACTGTTTAATCATGCCATGTACAAAAGAAGTCTTGGAACTGTTTGAATTTCAAAGAGACCATACTTTGGGTCATTCTGAAGGTGGACATAGCATAAAATTGAAGAAAACCTTGGGATCCCATTTTCTACAGTTAATAGAGTGATTGTGCAATTCGCCAGAGAGGGGAAGGAGTCTACATCACCTTGCCCAGATCAACCAGGGCCCTCTGACAGGACCCTTCTCTTTGTTAAGAGAAGTGTGGAGGATAATCCTCATTGCAAGGCCTCTGATATAGCAGAACAAGTTGATGTCAGTTCCAGAACAGCTGTCAGAAGTCTCCACAAACTTGGTGACTATGGCAGAGCAGCAAGAAGGAAACCACTTCTACGTCCAGCCAACATCAAGCAGAGAAAAGATTGGGCCAATGAGATGGTGGTGAGGTTACTAACATTTTTGGACACTGTCATATTTTCTAATGAGTCCATATTTGCCGTATTTCCTGACAGTGGTCGAGTGTGAGTCTGGAGATTCTGCGATCAAGAATTTGATATAAAAAGATTGTAGCCAACAACGAAACACAACAGTTATTCTGCAATGGTCAGAGTTAGTGGAGTGTGAGGGAAACATAAACTCAGATAAATATGCATCCATATTGCAGAAAGGACTCCTTCCAATCTTCTCCAGTGGTGAAATGATTAAAGAAGACAATCTATTTATGGAAAATGGAGCTCCTTGTCACACAGCTAAAATGACCCAAGATTTGTTGGATGAGAATGGCATTAAAAAGCTCTCATGGCCAAGCGAGTCACCAGATATTGAACGTATTGAACACCTCTGGGGCATAATGGAAGGGACACTTCATGAAAAGAACAAGAAAGCATCTTCAAAGCCAGGTCTTTTGAGATTACTGCATGAAACTTGGCAAGAAATTCTGCAAGAGAATATTCCTCATCTGATCAGTAACATGCCTAATAGGGATCTTGCATTGAAAAATGCAAAGGGCATATATACTAAATATTAGATATTCACATTATAACAATTAATAAAAAAAAATTGAATGTATAATCTCAGATTTAAATAAATTTTAATGATTATAAGGGTGTCTATTTACTTCTGTTATGTCTGTGTATATGTTCGTGTGAGTGTGTGTATGTGCATGTGCATGCATGTAGGTGGGTGTGTATGTGTGTGTGGTGTCTGTGAATGCTTACAACTTATGGTGAGCTATGCTACACTCAGTGACATCACTGATAAGTGGGCCAACCACCAAAGACCTCTCTCGATATTTTCTGTTAACAAAGCAGCCACTATTAAAATGCATTTGAATTCTTCTGGAATTAAAATTCCTTCCTTGAAAAAAACAGGATGGGTTAGTGACAAGAACACCATGCCCTGCTGGAAATTGAACTCACAACCTAACAATTGTAAACTGAATGCCCTAACCACTAAACCACATGCCTTCACACTTTTTCACATAACTAATAAACCATTTGCCCATATGGCATGTTGCCCAGAGATATACTAAAGCAATTTGTTCATTTTGATTTCTGCTTTTCCGTGCAAGCAAGGGTTACAGTGGTTATATGATGAAGGATATTCATGGCTGAGTGCTCCACTCTATTCAGCTGGCAAAAATGGCTTGTACCTGTAAATTCAAAGGGCCAGTCTTGTCACATTTTGTGTTACACTGAATCTCCCTGAGAGCTATGTTAAAGGTATGCATGTCTATTGAGCACTCAGCCACTTGCCTGTTAATTTCACAAGGAAGCTGTTCTGTTGATCAGATCAATTGGAGTGCTTGTTGCCATAGCCAACAGAGTGACAGTTGATAAGGTATTGATATTCCAACTATATCAATATAATATGATTGAATTTTTAGTGTCTTTTAATAATTTTGTTAAGCATTTTCATTAAATTTCATTAAAATATTTCTTTGCAAAAAATGGGTAATGATACAAAAGAAAGAGGGAATTAGTGGTTTTATATAACTCTCTTTTCTTTTACTCTTTTACTTGTTTCAGTCATTTGACTGTGGCCATGATGGAGCACCACCTTTAGTCGAGCAAATCGACCCCAGGACTTATTCTTTGGAAGCCTAGTACATATTCTATCGGTCTCTTTTGCCGAACCGCTAAGTTATGGGGACGTAAACACACCAGCATCGGTTGTCAAGTGATGTTGGGGGGACAAACACAGACACGCAAACATATACACACACATACATATATATACATATATACGACAGGCTTCTTTCAGTTTCTGTCTACCAAATCCACTCACAAGGCTTTGGTCGGCCTGAGGCTATAGTAGAAGACACTTGCCCAAGGTGCCACGCAGTGGGACTGAACCCGGAACCATGTGGTTGATAAGCAAGCTACTTACCACACAGCCACTCCTACGCCTATAAGAAAATTTTTATTAATTAAATTTTAAATTTTATTTCAGAAATTTACAGCATGGGGTTTGATAACTTATCAATGATCCCATGAAGGAGTCAATAATGCAAGAAGTTTGCCAACCCCTGATCTAGAGCCATAAAACAGAGGTTCCCTATCAGCTGTAGTGATTCAACTGACAACTTACTTTGTCGTACATTGGCTTGACAAAGCCTCGATACACTAGAGAAGCACAAAATCAACAGCAGTCACAACAAGGCAATTTATAACCATTCTCTGTATATAGACATGCAGCAACAAGTCTGGAATGCAAATGGAACTTACCTGTTTACGTGTGAGGCCTTCTGGAGGGGGTGGCAAATGTGGGGATATTTCAGCCTTCAGAGTCACCGGAAGACAAAAACTTTCTTCTTCATTATCGCTGAAATCTTTTGTTCCCGTATTGCGAATTTTGTTTAATAAAACAACTGCCTAAATAGCCATGGAAAAAACAGAAAAGGCAAAAGTAATAAATTAGAAATAATTAACCTCTAAACAAAAACACATGTTTTTTCGAATTTCACATTCAGATAGTGCTTTTCATGTGCCACCAGCACAGGAGCCAATCAGGAGGTATTGGCATCGGCCATGTTCAGATGGTGCTTTTTACATGCCACCAGCACAGGAGCCAGTCAAGAAGCATCGGCCACAGCTACAATCTTGGTTTTACTTGACTCAACAGGTCTTCTCAAGCATAGGATAATAAGTTAAGAGCTTAATTAACAAAACAATCAATTCTTGACAAATACCTCCTAATTAGAAGTCTATTGAGACCAAAGTCTTTTCTGGATCTTCTTTCTCCTATTTACTCTTTTGCTTTGCAAATTGTCTTTGTTATACATGTTTAGCTTCTGCTTAAAGGCATTCCATTCTGTGTCACACTGAAATTCCCTGAGAACTACGTTAAGGGTACACGTGTTTGTGAAGTGCTCAGCCACTTGCATGTTATTTTCATGAGCCAGCTGTTCCATTGATCGTATCAGCTGGGACCCTTGTCACCGTAACCGACAGAGTGCTGCTTTCCTATATATATATATATATATATATATATATATATATAAAGTCAATTCAACAAATAAATAATTTTTAAAAATGAGTAAAAAACAAAGAGAGAAAAAAACGAATGTGAGGATGTACACAAGAATTACATTAGTTTGACACTCCATCAAAGGAGAGTTTTTAACGTTTCAAGCATGGTTCTTCATCAGAAAGAGAAAGGGAAAAGTCCAAAGAAGGAAAAGGGAAAATCGCCAACAGTCCATACAAATATATGCATGTATATTTACATATACATACACACACACACACACACACACACACACACACACACACACACACACACACACACACACACACACACACACACACATACATGCAGTGACAAGAGCACAAGAATTAAAAATGAAAAAAATATTTACCACATCAGACTCTGAGAATCGATAAGGTTGTTTCTTTGGAATTGGTGGAAGCGGTTTGTTTCGGTACTCATCATCCTCAGAGTCAGAATTTAAATTGTCCGAACAGTCAAATTCATCAGAGGGCCAACTGACATCGGATTCTTGAGAGAATTGCTGATTGTTATATAAATCATCACAAGATAGATCATTGGAGCCAATGGTTGCTGAAAGATAAAAATGGAAAGAAAAAACGTACATCACTTTAACTGATTTATAATGGTGAAATAACGTCCTTATTAATCAAAACAGCTATTAATTAGAGAAAGTTATCCAAACATTCAGGCATGGTAAGAAGTCTTCTCTCCAATTGCATGGTTCTGGTTTGAGTTCCTCTGCATGACATCTTCAGCAAGAAGTGTTTTCTGCTATAATCCCAGGCCAACCAAAGCCTTGAGAGTGGATTTGATAGAAAGAAACTAAAAGAAGCCTGTCGTGTGCATGTGTGTGTGTGTGTGTGCACGTGTGTGTGTGCGTGTGAGTGTGTGTGCGTGTGAGTGTGTGTGTCTGTGTGTATTGAGTGTGTGTGTGCGTGCGTGCATGTGTGAGTGTGTGTGTGTGCGTGAGTGTGTGTGTGTGTGTGTGTGCATGTGTGAGTGTATGTGTGTGCATGTGCATGCATGTGTGTGTGCATGTGCATGTGTGTGTGTGTGTGTGTGTGTATTGCTGTTATTGTTATTGCCAAAAAAAGTCCTTATGCCATTCTCAAAACTATTAAAATGTACAGAGAAACAGCTATCTCCTTCTTTCAAAGCATCTGTACCCAGTTGCATTTTTTCTTTCCATTTTAATTTCTTTCTGTTTGTTTTATGTGAGGCATTGTTTGTTTAAGCTTTTCTTTGAGTAGGTGTAGTCCAGATTCTATTTCTTCTCACCATCTTAAGTTGGATGTAAACAAGTTTAAACAATAATGATGATTATGTGCATTTCATTTATAACATTTACACAAATGTGTAACAACATAATGACAGGATTTTGTCTCAATAAAACTTTTTATTGGAGGCTCTCTACGTTAAAAATCTCAGCATGCTCTGACTGACGTCAGCAGACCATAAGACACCAATGTTTTGACTTAATTTCTACTTTTCAGTGACAGTCACCCATGGTTATGCATAGCAAGCTAGGAACTTACATTCCTATAGAGAAATCAGCTACCCAAACAGAGAAAGCAATTTTAAAAACAGATTTCTTTCCTCTCTTAGTAATAAGCCTGTGACATTATTAGAAAATTGCACTATATGTACATGGACATGAAAGTGATATGCAAAAAAAAAGCAACAATTTGGAGAGGGAGAAAGTCAATTAAATTTATCCTATTATTTCACTGGTATTTTATTTTAAAGATAAAATACAAAGTTGACCTTGACAAGATTTGAACTGAAAATGTGAAGGGTCAGAACAAATACCACAAGGTACTTTCTGCAATGCTCTAACAATTCTACTAATCTATTGCTCTAATAATACTAATACTGCTACTACTACTACTACTACTACTACTACTAATAATAATAATAATAATAATAATAATAATAATAATAATAATAATAATAATAATAATAATAAAAATATTCAGACAAATACATAACAAAAACACCAGGACTTACAAATATATATAACATACAGAAAATTGCACTACTGGGCACAGCACACATCCTACGCAAAACACTTTCAATACAGTAACCATAAGAGCACCACAGCAAACCACAGCACATACCCAAGACGCACAGAGCTGCGCTCGGGAGTGAAGTGAAAGCACGTTATAAAAATAAAACTACTGAACAATAATAATAATAATAATTATAATAATAATAATTATGATGGACCTTTCAATGAAAATGACGTATGAGTGGTCAGCTTTTGCCGAACGACCTGCACAAATGATTCGTTTATAGGGATCAAATGTTCATGCCGCACATTAGCTCAGTCTCTCCATCAAATTGATGCTGTCCGAACAGGAGCACTGTGTACCATGCATCAGGTGACAAAGTGATCACAGAGCAATGTGAGATGAAGTGTTTTGCTCAAGAACACAATGCACCACCTGGTCTAGGAAGTGAAACCACAATCTCGCAATCTTGAGTTCAACTCCCTAACCACTACGCCATGCGCCATCATAACATAGTAATAATAATGATGATAATAATAATAATAATAATAATAATAATAATAATAATAATAATGATAATAATAATAATATATATATATATATATATATATATATATATATATATATATATATATATATATATATATATATATATATTCATAGACACGACAGAGCTGGGACCTATATACACTGGAAGCTATGCCAACACTATGGAATAACAACAGAAAAAAAGATGGTATAAACACACGCCAGAAAAGGTCACAAAAAACGAGAAAGTAACCATACTCTGGGATATGCCAATACACACAGATAGAGAAATTAAGGCAAATAGACCAGATATAGTTGTCAAAGATCATGAAGAAAAAAAATGCTTTCTAATTGATGTATCAATACCAGCAGACGACAACGTTTCCCTAAAAGAAATGGAAAAGCTTTCAAAATACAAAGACCTGGAAATAGAGGTAACTCAAATATGGAATCTAAAAACAGAAACAATTCCTATCATAGTAGGTGCCTTAGGTATAATAAAAAAATATTCAGACAAATACATAACAAAAGCACCAGGACTTACAAATATATATAACATACAGAAAATTGCACTACTGGGCACAGCACACATCCTACGCAAAACACTTTCAATACAGTAGCCATAAGAGCATCACAGCAAACCACAGCACATACCCAAGGCACACAGAGCTGCGCTCGGTAGTGAAGTGAAAGCACATTGTAAAAATAAAACTACTGAACAATAATGGTAATGATAATAATAATAATAACAATAATAATCCTTTCTACTAAAGGCATAAGACCTGAAATTTTAGGGGAGGAGGCTAGTCAGTTTCATTGACCCCAATGCTCAACTGGTACTTATTTTCTTCTTAATCCTTCTTGCCCCTTGTGAAGCATAGGGCCCTCGACAGTTATTTTCCACTTTTTGCAGTCATTGGTGTATTTCTTGGCTGCTTCCCATGTCAGGTCGGTGGTCCTGAGCTCATCCAAAATGCTCCACTATCATGTCTGCTTTGGGTGTCATCGCTTCCTTTTCCCCTGCAGGTTCCAGTCAAGTGCTTGTCGTGTCACATTTGAGGGTTCTTTCCACAGTGTGTGTCCGATCCACCTCCATTTCCTTCATCTAATCTGAACATGTATGGGCTCTTGGTTGGCCCTTTCCTACAAGTCAGTGTTTGGCACTCTATCGAACCACTTCAGATGGAGGATCTGCCGGAGACATTTGTTGATGAAGGTCAGGATCTTCTTGTAGTTGCTACAGGTGGCTCTCCATGTTTCAGAGCCATACAAAAGCACAGATTTTACATTTGTTATGACATGAAATAAACTATTATTATCAAGCAAAGTCCATTCCAAGCAAAGTCCTTACAATTGAAATTGAAATGCAAAGCTGACCTTGGTGAAGTTTGACGAAATGCTGCTGGGCATTTTGCCTGGCATGCTAATGATTCTGCCAGCTCACTGCCTTAATAATAATAATAATAATAATAATAATAATAATAATAATAATAATGATAATACCAAATCAAGCAACCAGTCTCCCAGCAGGACAGAATAATGGTATGTGTGTGTGTAGTGGCATAGGTAGAGGAGGTGGTGTGTTATTATAAGCGGGTGGGATGACAAATTCAGATGCTAATTACATTAAAATTGTCAATGGACTCAACGACTTCTGGGATATAGAATATTATTTAACAACAATAACAACGGTATCAAATTTGATTAGATCACATGATCACTGACATTTTCACTATTTGTTTCTCTCTCCCACTTTCTCTTTCTCTCTCTCTCTCTCTCCCACTTTCTCTTTCTCTCTCTCTCTCCCACTTTCTCTTTCTCTCTCTCTCTCTCCCACTTTCTCTTTCTCTCTCTCTCTCACTTTCTCTTTCTCTTCCTCTCTCTCCCACTTTCTCTTTCTCTCTCTCTCTCCCACTTTCTCTTTCTCTCTCTCTCTCCCTCTCTCTCTAAGTCTCTGTTTCTCTCTTTCTGCTTCTATGGCTGTGTGTGTTGGTCCTAATAGTTCATTTCATATCAATTACAAAAAATTGCCCATCCCTTCACAAAAAAAAAGAGGGTAGCTAAGAGACTTTTTTTTATTCCTCTTTGCTATTTTAAATGACAAACAAAAGCAGCCCAATTCATTTGTTTTTATATCTGTATTTGTTTTGTTCCATGTTAATCAGGACTTGGATGAATATATAATGTCAAGGCATTGTTTTACTGCAAGAAGCCTTTCCTGTCACTAACCCTTAAAAATTTTTCAAGAAAAGGATCACAAACACACACACATATCAACATGATTAGTTCGCCATGATAGATCACTAGCCACTACACATTCTTTTTTTCTCTCCTTGTTTCTCACCTTGTTTCTTTCTGTGTTCCTTTCTGTGGAAGAGCCTAGGCTCAAAACGTTAAAGACTTTTTAACTTCCCGAGCGTTTGACTAATACATCTGTTTGTTTTCTACACCATCTGTCTTACCTCTGCTTACCTCTCTCTTTCTCTCTCTCTCTCTCTCTCTCTCTCTATATATATATATATATATATATATATATACATAAACTTGACTCCAACTGTCATGAATGACCAAGGATGCACCTAAGAGGTTCGCCTCTGGGGTATAAGTCTGAGCAGAAAGTCATCTCACCAGCAAACACACAACCTAGGGTTGTTTCCACAGAAGACTAGCAGTTACCCATGCATACCAGCCTCCCCTCACTACGTCACCAATGTTATCCACAGGAAAAGCAAAGCTCAATACAGCTTGGCATCAATGATGTCGCAACTCATTTCTACAGTTGAGTGAACTGGAGCAACATGAAATAAAGTGCCTTGCTCAAGAACACAACATACAGCCTGGTCCGGGAATCGAACACACAACCTCACAACTGTAAGCTCAATGCTCTAACCACTGAGCCACGTGCTTCACTATATATATATAGGATTTTCGAGCGAGATCGTTGCCAGTACCCCTAGACTGGTTCTTGTGCGGGTGGCACATAAAATACACCATTTTGAGCGTGGCCGCTGCCAGTACTGCTTGACTGGCCTTCGTGCCGGTGGCATGTAAAAGCACCCACTACACTCTCTGAGTGGTTGGCGCTAGGAAGGGCATCCAGCTGTAGAAACTCTGCCAAATCAGATTGGCGCCTGGTGTAGCCATCTGGTTTCATCAGTCCTCAGTCAAATTGTCCAACCCATGCTAACATGGAAAGCGGACGTTAAACAATGATGATGATGATATAATATAATATAATATAATATAATATAATATAATATAGTATAGTATAGCATAGTATAATATAATATAATATAATATAATATAATATAATATAATATAATATAATATGATATAGTATAATATAATATAGTATAATATAGTATAATATAATATAATATAATATAATATAATATAGTATAATATAGTATAATATGATATAATATAATATAGTATAATATAATATAATATAGTATAATATAGTATAATATAGTATAACATAATATAGTATAATATAGTATAATATAATATAATATAATATAGATTTCTTTTATTAGCCACACAGGGCTCAACATAGTTGGGACAAATACAATGTAGAGTTTTTTCTTTTCGATTGGGACGAAAATAAAGTAAAAAAAAAAAAAAAATGTTAATGGGCATAATGATGAAAAGGCATTGAGAAAACGTTTGGGATATGTACAAAAAAATAATGAAAATATTACAAAAATTTCCCAATAAATGGGGAGGTTATCCGTGGAAAGAAAAACCTACGAAAAGACCACGGTAACCTCGGTCCTTAGTGTCACAATTTTTTAAATAGAATTTCTTTTATTTATGCAAGAAACGTAAGTAACTCTCTGTTTACAAAATTTTAAAACGTTTTATAGAATCGTGTTCAAAGTGGCTTCGTCATTTATATGTGCCATTCTTGCTACATGTATCCATCTTTTTTCGAAACATTTGCTAGACAACACTTGCCTCTCTACTCTCACCTTCCTTTTCAAGTGATACTTGAAAAAGTTGATGAGAGATTGACCAGAGAGGAAAGTGTTTGTCTCTAATCCTTTCAGACGCATCCACCAGATGCATTCTTTCGCCATAGCCACAAGTACAATAAAAACAGCTCTTCCTTCCCGTTTAAAGGAAGGAGGCGTGACGATATTGACGATAGACTCGGTTGATAAACCGACTCATCCCACACGTGACAGCAGTTGTTCGACATAAGCCCACAGGTCGGAAATGGTTGGACACTGCACGAGTGCATGCAGAACAGTCTCATCACTCTGACCGCATCTCGGCCCCGTGTTTCTCGAACTGTGTCGGTAGAGCTTATCCCGAACAGGTAGCGCTCCTCGGTAGCACTTCCAGGCAAGGGATCTCTGGAAGTTATCCATAGGTCCCGGCCCGAAAGTCTTCTTGAACAGGCGGGTCAGGTATTCTTCGTCAACACCCAGATAGATCAAGAATGAGATGGCTGAATAATATCCATAGTCAAGGTTGGTCAGGCTTGGAAATTCAGCCAGAATGTGTGTTGACAGTTACTTCTGATAGAACCCTACTGATGAGAGGCATGAGAACTCTACCATATGGGCCTTCAATGATGGGTGAAGAAAATAGCTGGATGACTGGATAGAATTATTTTTGGAAGATCCAAGTTACTCATCTGCTGTAGGTAGCTTATGTCAAAATAGTATCATCAAATGCAATGGCATTATTGCAGCTAACAAGCCAAGAGGAATAGCAGCGTTCAAGATCTCACTGATTATAAAAACCAATTATTCAGGCTATGAAAGCCAGTTGTCCAGGCTTTTGCAAACCAACAGGAAAAAATATAATTAGTCATATAAACAAAGAATTCATTGAAACATATGAATGATGTAGGGTGTGAGTTGACAGCCAACTATATTCTTAATCAAGTGAGTTTAATAAGGCATTCATTTCCAAAGCTGCTGCATTTCATCAATATCTATAACTAGCTTGTTAACATAACCACCACCAACATCATTATCATTGCTTCATCATCCACTTTTCTATGCTTGCATGGCTCAGATGGAATTCCAGGGCCTCATGCACTTTCTGTCACCAACCCACACTTTTTTCTTTTCCCCAAGTGAAATAACATATCGCTATGAGTGGACATGTTTTCATGAAAGATTAGAAACAAATGGCACCACTTGTATGATGGGGACATTCATTTACAATTATTGCACAATGTCGAAGCAAGGAGGCACACATATATATATACATATTTACAATGTGTGTGTGTGTGTGTGTGTGTGTGTGTGTGTGTGTGTGCATGCATGTGCATGCATATCTTTGTGTAATGTATATGATCCACTTCTTTCAGCTTCTGCTTTCAAATTCAATCACAAGGCTTTGGCCCATCCAAGTCTTGAGTAAAAGACAGTTGCCAAAAATACCACACAATGAGACTGATCCCCGAACCATGTGACTGGGAAGCAAACTTCTTAACCACACAACTATGATTGGACTGCAAAAGAGAAAGCGCTCACAAGGCGGCCAGAAGAAGCACTTTCAGGACACACTGGAAATCCTCACTGAAAGCCTTCAACATCGACCGTGACACTTAGGAGCAGTCTGCTCTAGACAGAGAAAGGTGGCGATCAGCTGTCCACAAGGGTGCCAACACATGAGAGACCAATAGGATCGCTGTTGCAGAAGACCGCAGACAGGCCAGGAAGAACAGAGCTAACCACTCTGTAGCAGGCACTACCATTCCCTGTCCACACTGTCAAAGACTCTTTCAGGCCCAGATTGGCCTCACTAGCCATCTGCGGACTCACAAAACAAGCCCACCCCCACCCCAGGATGACTAGATGGTCTTCGTCGCATCAACGGACAAAGTATGATGATTGGACTAATTAGAAAAAGTTACAATTTCTCACTGTATAAATAATATGGGGAAATTATTTCATGAGGCTAAATTTACAAGCGCCATAGCACAAATTACCCAACCTGATTAATACCTGGGGTTGTCTTAGAACAGACAGTAAAAATATTTGAGAATTTAATAGATTTGCATAATGTGATCCTTAAAAATGAAAGACCTTTTTAAATTTAGAGCTGCATTGTGTAAATCATGAGGACAATAACTAGATATAATTGAGATGCAAAGGAAAAAATTCTCAATTAAAGAAGTTTATATTAATTTTTTAAGAATTTTTGAAAATGGAATGAAGATGATAATGGAAGCAAATCCAAATCTAGAGAAAATAATTGGTTTCTAATTTAGATGAAAGGCAAGACATGTTGAAGGAAAGGGGTTAGTCATAGCATCAGCCTCTAGTACTAGACTGATACTTTATTTTATCAGTCCCAAATGGATGAAAAGTGGAGATGAACTTGGTTGGACTTGAACATAAAATGTAAAGATTCGAAATAGAGACTGCAAGGCATTTTCTTTCCAATGCACAAATGATTCTGACAATCCACTGCTTTACTGTGCCAGTGCCACATGAAAATACCTGTGCCAGTGCCACGTAAAAAGTACTCATGTTGATGCCTCCATAAAAACAAGTGCCAGTGCCACGTAAAAGCATCCAGTACACTCTGTAAAGTGGTTGGTATTAGGAAGGGCAGCCAGCTGTAGAAATCTTGACAAAATAGACAATTGGGGTGTGGTGCAGCTCTCTGGTAGGCCAACTCCTTTCAAACCGTCCAACCCATGCCAGCATGGAAAACAGATGCTAAATGATGATAATGATGGTAATAACGATGATGTCTAATTTATGAGCAAGACCAGCAATTTTAAAAAATAGGGATTATTTGACAACATCAATCTTTAATACTAAACTGATACTTTATTCTATCATCCCTGGAGAAATAAATGGTAAAGCTGGCCTCTATGAAGTTTGAACTCAGAATGTAAAGAACTGGAAAAAATACAGCAAGGGTTTTTTTTTTTTTCTAAAATGCTAATGTTTCCATTAGCTCACAAGTAAGAGGACAAGGTAAAAATACATTTAACAGCTACAAAATCATCCAATGAGAAGAAAGGAAAATTGAAACAAACGGTTGCTGTATTTAAAATTTGATATTATTTTTGTATAAGCTTATGCAAATCAAAACACATCTAATTAATTTCCTATTTATATTTATATATTTACATATCATATATCCTTTTCTACTCTAGGCACATGGCCCAAATTTTTTGGGAGCGGAGTCAGTCGATTAGATCGACCCCAGTATGCAACTGGTACTTAATTTATCAACTCCGAAAGAATGAAAGCCAAAGTCGACCCCGGTGGAATTTGAACTCAGAATGTAAAGACAGACAAAATACCGCTAAGCATTTCACCTGGCGTGCTAACGTTTCTGCCAGCTCGCTGCCTTGTTTACATATTATATATTACATTTTTGTGGAGGCACGTGGCTTAGTTGTTAGGGTGTCAGCATCATGATCGTAAGATTGTGGTTTCGATTCCTGGACAGGGCAACGCGTTGTGTTCTTGAGCAAAACACTTCATTTCACGTTGCTCCACTTCCCTCAGCTGGCAAAAATGAGTAACGCTGCAATGGACTAGCATCCCATCCAGTTAGGGAACACATACGCCATTGAAACCGGGAAACTGGGCCCATGAGCCTAGCTAGGCTTTAAAAGGGCGCATTTATTATTATTATATTACATTTTTACTGAATCAGATAGTCTAATGAAGGCTCGTTGGCCAAAACTTCAAAGTTACTGTCATTCCTTTCTTGTAAAAGTATAAATATGCTTCCTTTAAAATGTATTCAGCAATTCTTCAATTAAATATCAAATTGTATTTTTTTTATTATAACTCAAGATAAAAACAAATATTTATATATTTATCTATATTAATTTTTTATCAGTTTTTCTATAAAATATATCAGAAAGTTTAGAATTTGACATTTTCTAAGTTTAGGCACAGAGATGCAATATTACATGTATTTATATATTTCAATAAAATGGTTTCAAACTCTGTAATGGTTTCTTGTCATACAAATTATTCTCTGTAAACTAGGGATAGCCCTGGATATGTATGTATGTGTATGGGTTTCTGCATATATGTACATGCACACTCGGACAGTACATAGACAAACACACACATACACACACACACACACACACACACACACACACACACACACACACAGAGTCATCATCCCAGCTTATTGGGAACTCCATATATATGTGTGTGCACACACACACACACATATAAGTATATATATATATATATATATATATATATATATATGAAAGAATACAAAAAATGGGACAAGAATGCAAAACATCCAGACAGTTAGATGATACTAAAAAGGGACAAGAAAAAACAAGGAGGGGTCATTCAGAGTTTTCTTTCCTCAGTTCAGTTCCAGATTATCATATATATATATATATATATGTGTGTGTGTGTGTGTGTGTGTTTATATGTGGATATACTTAAAATATTTACCTGACTTGGAGTGACAAAATAACAGCATCCCTTTTGCTTGCTTCTGAGTTGAATGTAGAGTAAAGATTGGCACAGAAATCGAATGTGTTCTGGTACATGCATGTGTGTGTGTGTACATTAGCATGTGCCTGAGTGTGTGTACTTATATATGTGCATTCGTGTGTGTTTGTGTGTGTGTGGACTTAAATAGAACACCATTGTGTCCTACATATCTCGGTCTCTCTCTCTCTCTATATATATATATATATATATATATATGGTCGGTCTGTATTTTGTACGCTAGTTGTGATACATGTATGTGTATGTTTTATATATCTTATATATATTATATATATATATATACACACACATACACACATATATGTGTGTGTTTATATATATATATATATATATATATATATATATATATATATACATATATGGACATATGCGTATGTGTGTGAATGTTTTTGTGTGTATGCCTGTAATTGTGAAGATGTGTATATTTATGTATATGGTACACACCTAAAAATAGATAATTAAATGGTGGTGGTCATGACATATAATAAAGCCCTTGTTTAAAATGTTTTCGGCACCCTCAGATACCCCATCCCCCACGTCACCCATCACATCACATCAGCCATCTACCCACCCACCCCATTCCTAACATACCCTGAGTTTCGTAAGTTTCAAGAGATGAGTCAATTTTTCAAAGTACCACAAAGATGTATTATAATTGTTGTTGTTGTTGCTGCTGCTGTTTTTGTTGTTCTCGTTCTTGTTATTTTTGTTGTTGCTGTTTTTGTTGCCGCTGCTGTTGTTGTAGCTGCAGTTGTGGTGGTGGTGGTGGTGGTGGTGGTAGTGCTGGTGGTGCTGGTGGTGGTGGTGGTGGCGGTGGTGGCGGTGGCGGTTGTGGTGGTGGTGGTGGTGGTGGTAGTGGTGGTGCTGCTGCTGGTGGCGGCAGCGGTTGTGGTGGTGGTGGTGGTGGTGTTGGTGCTGGTGGTGGGTATGGCGGCGGTTGCGGTGGTGGTGGTGGTGGTGGTAGTGGCAGTGGAAGCAGCAGTGGTGGTGGTTGGTGTTGTGGTTGTGGTTGCGGTGGTGGTAGTGATGGTGTCACTGTTAGTTGTGGTGATGATTGTATTGGTGGAAGTAGTGGTAGTGGTGGTGGTGGAAGAGTGATGGTGATGGTGTAGATATGTATCGTGAGATAACAGTTATATATATGTCATTGTATGATTACCATATGTCTGTGTGTGTGTGTGCGTGTGTGTGCGTGTGTGTGTGTGTGTGCGTGTTTTTGTGTTCATGTGTGTGTGTATGTGCACGTGGTGTTTGTGTGTATGTTTGTGCATATGTGTGTGTGAGTGTATGGTGTATATGTGTGGGCACGTATGTGTGTGTGTGTGTGTGTGTGGTGTTTGTGTGTATGTTTGTGCATATGTGTGTGTGTGGTGTATGAGTGTCTGGTGTATGTGTGCATGTGTGTATACGCATGTGGTGTTTGTGTTTGTGTGTATGTGTGTGTGTGTGTGTGTGTGTGTGTGTGTACTCACTATGTCATTTCAACAAACAGAATATGTGTGTAGTATGTGATTCTGTATTTCTACAAATTTGTTTGTGTGTGTGTGTGCATGTATGTGTGTTGTGTGAGTGTGAGTGTGTGTGTTGTGTGAGTGTGTGTGTGTGTGTGTGTGTGTGTGTGTGTGTGCACACACGCATTTCTAAATATAATTATGTGTGTGCGTTTGTGTTTCTGCATACAAACAGAACATACGTGTGTAGTGTGTATTTGATCCTATATTTGAACAAATCTATATGTGCATGTGTGCATATGCGCATATGTGTGTGTTTCTTCATATAATTGTATGTGTGCGTTCCTGCATTTTATTGCATGTGTGTGAATATATTTACATGTGCCTTCATAAATGAGCCATAGTACAATGTTTAGCTCATACATTCCGTCACCTACACCCACACTCAATTATATGCTATTTCTAAAAAATCACTGACCCTTTACTGGGTTCATCCATCCTTTTGACAAATATTGCTTTTGTTGTTGGTTTTCTAACAAATCTCTCCTCAACCCATCAGGTTAGTTTGGTGGGAGAACTGATCTAGTTGTTGGCAACTTGACCATGAAAGAGCTTATAACAGGTTAACAGGTTTCCAGTTGTACTCACAAACAACCTGACACGAACATATCTATAAACATTAACCTGAAACAATGTGACCAAAGCTAGCCCTTTATTTTCACCATACTATTCATTCTCTCTTTCCTTCTCTACATCTCTCTTTCTCTCCCCTCTCTCTGTTTCTCTTTACTGAGATATATTGCAACATATCAGATTGGAGCCTGGTGTAGCCATCTGGTTCACCAGTCCTCAGTCAAATAGTCCAACCCATGCTAGCATGGAAAGCGGACATTAAACAATGATGATTTCCTTCTCTACATCTCTCTCTCTCTCTCTCTCTCTCTCTCTCCCCTTTCTCTGTTTCTCTTTACTGAGATATATTGCAATCTTTGGAAATGTATGTTCCATTCCAAACAACCCCTCTGACCCTACCAGCTATCATCCAATCATATTCACTTCCAACATCTCAAAGATGAACATGACAATAATTAACAACAACCTTTTCCAACTCCTTAGAATATTCTCCTTCTTCATTGAACTTGGTGATGGAATGTATGAACTAAATGGTTTTCATAAAACCCGATCTGCTGGAGACTTATTCTTTTATGTCATTCATATGTGGACCATGGTTAGTACACGTTACGGATCTATTTTAAAACGGGGGCCACAGTATTTTCTTAACGAAACACTTTGAAACTTGGAACACTAGTAGAATGTGTCATATAAAACATCTTTTTCTCTTAGTCTTCTTAAAAAAAAAAGAAATCCCTAAGTTATTCCATGTTAAAGTTGTCGTATTTCTGTAATTTCAACCAATCACTGACGTCCATTCAGCCGATATACATTAAGTGCCGACTACATAAACAAACGATTCTGAAACAATTCTATCGGTGATAAAATTATTATTTCCTTGTCAAAAAATGGCTGAAGCATATTGGCAGTAGCTAATAAACCTTTCTATTATAGGCTAACCCTAACCCTAACCCTAACCCTAAGGTTAGGGTTAGGGTAAAACAGCAAATTTAGAAAGAAAAAAGCAAATAAAATGAAGAAAAAAAAAAGAAAATGAAAAAAGCAAATTTAAAATGAAAAAAGCAAATAAAACGAAGCTATGGAGATTAAATACGCTTTACACCGCTTAATCAGCCAAAGGAGTAAATGTAAACAACTGAATACTTGTCAGTGATTGGTTGAAATTATCGAAATAAGACAATTTTTTACATGAAATAAATTCGAATACAAAAATATTTTTCTGTTCTATAACACAAAATAGATAAGTATACGAAGTTTGAAAGTCTTTTGGTACCAAAAACACTACATAAAACATTAATGAAAACTGTGGCCCCCATTTTAAAATAGATCCCACGTTACTCTGAAGGGAGTATAGGACCAGTTTCCCAGTTTGTCTGGTGGATATATTCCTCACTGGACAGGATGCTGATCCACCACCACAGGACTACCCATTTTTACCAGCTGAATGGACTGGAACAACATGAAGAGAAGCATTTTGCTCAAGAACACAACACATTTCCTGGTCCAGGAATCAAAACCACAATCTTACAATCATGAGTCCAACACCCTAACCACTAAGCCATGTGTCTCCACCATATGCACCATACTTCTAAATAATTTAATGAATACATTACTAAAGCAGTCAAACTCAACTAAGCATTCACCTGTATCTGATATGCAAATCTCTGGGTAAAACTGCCAATATATGCGTTCGATTCGTTTCTCATCGCTAGAATCAGAGGCTTACTGTACCATTATAGCATGTGTTGATGGGACTCACACAAGCTACCATTCTTTGTGTACTGAAAGAGTAAATCTTATTCCTAATAATTTTCCTCCCATATATCAACAACTTTTTTGCTATCATCTTCAACAATTTCAACTTCTGTATAAATGATATCAATTTTCATTCATGGGTAGCCTTCTGAACCTACATGTCATCAATATGTTCCTTAGACAGCTTACACCAAACCACCACTGACTCCATGAAAAGGGTGCTCAAGAACATTATCCAGTGGTATTGTATCAATCATGTTTTTTCTTCAACAGCACAAAGACAGAGTCACTACATGTGTCAAGAAAACAATATCATACACACGCCAACATGGATAGCCTACAACTAGAACTGTCTAGGTTACCACAGATACCAGGTCATCTTATTATTGAGTATCTCTCTTGGTGAGTGCACATCCTCAACTTAGCAAAGACTGGCTTTCTTCTTCAGAGCCAGAAGCTATTTCATCTACTAATCCTCTACAAAGCTCACGTGAGACCCCCAATGCAGCACTGCTTCTACATCTGGGATGGTGCTGTAGCCACACACACACACACACACACACACACACACAAACACACTCCCGCGCACACACACACACACTCCTGCACACACACACACACTCCCGCACACACACACACACACACTCACACGCACACACACATGCATCCAAGACTATAGCCATCCTAACCGACATGAAGTCATTCAAAATCTTTCACAAATATGCTTCAAGTTCTAGTCCAAAGATGTACCATCCCTTCTTTCTGCTTTTCCAATTCTGCTATTCACCTAGAGCCTTCTACTCCTCTGATTTCATACACATTAGAACCCCACCTTCCTGTCAATCTTTTTTCCACAGAAAATAAAGCCCTCTGGAATTCTTTCTCTGTCCATGTTTTATTCAAGAATGAATGCAGTACTAAAGCAGTCAAGCAGACGAATTGTGAAAGGCATGTGTATAGCATCTTTCTCCAAGCCAGACCTTTTGTCAGCCATCAAAATTACATGCATACATACATACATACATACATACATCTTAAAACATTAAAAACACTTAAAACAGAAATTAAAGAAGCAATCTAGCGACACAAAATTTGAAACCTTAAACTCTAAACAACATCAGATGAAAGAACTTATAACCACAGCTGAAAAAATGAAAATATAAATTTACAGTTTATAAATCCAAAATGCTGAGCAGACTGTTTGTCAAAGAATCTAAGTCAGTTTGTCGTAGCTTCATTGTAAACAGCGGAGTTTCTGTAAGTGATACACCATCAGAAGAATTAGAGAAAACTATTGGAACTCTATATGGAGAAGAAATAAGTACAGCAAGCAAGTTGTTTGGATGGAAGAACTAGAATTTGGGCTAGTGCAAATATATTGAACAAGAGTAGTATGAAATTAATGGCACAATAATGGAAACAGACCTAAAGAAAATGATAGGCCAAAGTAATATTTTTCCTATAGTGTGGGACTTACTGGCCTTTGCAACCAGTAACACAATGTTGTATGATGCAACCATCCCATTGTCTTGCTGCACAGTTGCTTTCTGAAATTCTAAGATTGACATTTTCCACTTTTTGAATGAGGTTTTAAGGTGTGAGAAATATGACAAACGTTTTTTTCCTTCTGATCAGCATGCTTAGGATATAAATAATATTTTAAGCATGAAGGCATCATGGTTTCGTTGCTTAAAGTTTGACTGCACGTAACACAGATGGGTAACTAACTGCTCTGAGGAGAAGAAAAAACCCCCATAAGATAAATAATCAATACTGTGTTGTCAAGAAATTTTCTTAAACGGAGACATTGGGGTGTTTAAAACTCGTACAATACTCAGAGAAAAGTTATATTACTCAAAGTTCATTTTCAATAATCCATAAATATGAGACCATAAGAGTGTTGCAATCATATGGTTCCAACAAATTCGAGTGACTGTCTGTTGACATGAGCATGCACACTGAGCCAAGAGCAGGTTCCATCTTGGAATTCTCATATTTTATCTGGCATTGTCGGCTGTGCTCTTTGTATACAGCCTGTCAGAGTTCTTTGAGGTCATTGCCTGTATCAATTTTATGTGTGATTACTTGGTGTTGGCGGCGTTGGTGAGTTTATCCTGAGGTTACATCTTAAATTTATTGGCAAAGTTGTTTTTGGCCTTCTCTTATCAGATTTATATCTGAAAAAGAATGTCATTTTGTTCAAAGGACTATTTGAATGTTAATGACCATTCTCAGAACTGTGGTATATACTGAAATGTTCCTTGTTTCTTATTCAGGAATGTGGCCCAGTTATTCCCATCCATCCTCCTATTTCTTTTTTTAACCATTTTTAATACAAATTCTTTGCATATTTTCTTTGAATACTTTTTTGTAAAGTAACACATGTTGAAATAAATTCTTAATATTCAAAACCCTACATCGCTGACCATTTTCTGTTCAGCTGCTCATCGCCCACCTCTGGGTAATATCACACAGGCTAAGAAACTCTAATGTTGATGTTAGATGTCCAACTCAGTTAACACATTCTCGTGCCTGATGTTGCAAAAGGTTTTGCTGATTTCAGTTGTAACACCATTGCTTCTGCTAGAGTTCTGAACAGTGAGTGATGTAGAACAAATCTTTTGGATAATTGACTCTATAGAAGGCATAACTTGTGATTACTCAAGGTGGAGCTAAAGAGAGAAAGAGAGTAGGGGAAAAGAAGTGTGAGAGAAGGAGAAGCTAGAAGTGTTTAAATAAAAAATGATTGCTGACAAATATTTTCCAACATCCTTCTGATAATTGAAGTGAAAGTAGAAGTCAGTCAGCAAAATTAACCTTTTAACATTCAGATTACTTTTCAAATTGTTTTGAAATAATTTCGCTTTATATCAGAGCTTTGAGATTCCAATGATGTGTTTGTTTATTTCTAGAATGACATTGTAGGGTAGGTTGGATGTGACCAGTTTGAACATAAAACAGAATATTTTGGCCAGATATGGCTGGTTTAAATGCTAAAGGGTTAAAGAAATAAATCACAAATCAGAAGAATCTGTTTATGAGTTTGAATTTGAAGGGTCAAATTAAATGTCCCTTTGACAGATGGAACAAAATGTGGTCTGTTGCTAAACTATTTGCTATAGTTTCCACCAATAAAAGACTTACAAAGACCTGGTCTACACCATCCCCTCTCTAGTAACAGAAAGTATTGCAATTATCACTGATACAGAAAAATCTTTTGAAAGAACTATTCCACGGAGACAGTCTGTCTATGCTTCGGTTTACTTTTGCACAAAAGCCACTGTCATTTCTTTGGTAAGAATTCATGGTGGTTGAAATGTCTCTGATCATGATCTGTTGGATCAAGGTTAACCTAGGGTTAAACAGCAACATCTGTACACACATAAGCATACATGCACTCAGACACACACACACACACTAAAAAAGTTACAAACAAACATACAACCCACAATGGCTCTTCATAGTAAATGCTGTGATGAAATATATATCTGCAACAGAGAAATGTTGTTTAAATGGAATGACAACATGAAGAAAGATAAGCATAAACGGGTGCGAGCATGGCTGCATAGCTATGAAGTTTGCTTCACATCAACAGAGATCTGGGTTCAATCCCACTGCATAGCACATTGGTCAAGTATCTTCTGTTATAACTTCAAGTTGACCAGCATCTTCTGAGTGGAATTTGACAGCAATAAACCCCATCATTTTTTACAGGTACTACACTAATATGTGTAAGTGTGTGTACATGCATGAGTGCATGCATATATGCATGTATGCATACATAAATATACGTAGGTGAGTACATGTGTATCTTTTGCCAATTTATATTACTGAAGAATCTTATCAACATGTTCAAAAGACTGGTGTTTCCACTAAATAAAATCTCTCGTGTCATTGTATATATACCAAGTTACAGATCATCTCTTCTCATTCTTGTCATCAGAAATGCAATGAAACAATGATGGACCCAGTGGAAAATATGGACCCTGCAGTATTAGTTTTCACAAGTTGAGACATAAAATAAATAAATAAATACCCTGAGAAAGTACTGGAGCAGATTTCTGTGTCTGTAATTTAGTATTCTGTTTCTTAATGTCTCCTTCATCTGTCAAAGATGTGCTGAAACCAAAAGGATCTGAAAGAGACAAAAAATTCCCAGTTTAATCATTTTATCTAAAAAGAATCAAATAGATTAAATAATGACTAAATTCTCTGGTTCATAACATGATTTACATTATTTTATTACATTTACTTATTAAGTAAATAAAACAAAATAAGCTCTAGGACTCATATTAAGCTCTAGGACTCATATTAAGCTCTAGGACTCATAATAAGCTCTAGGACTCATAATAAGCTCTAGGACTCATAATAAGCTCTAGGACTCATGACGTTGGTTGTCTGGTTTCCGTGGTGCATAAGTCATTGAGATCACAACACACCTCCTGAATGGGATGCTGTTCATTACAGCGTTCAAAATCCATAATTTTGAAGGGAGGGGACAAATCGATTACATGACTGGTTCTTTATTGTACTGACATGAAAGAAATGAAAGGCGAAGTTAAAAAGATGCTACAGGTGACAAAATGCAATCTGTAATTAGTAAGGTAGAATTAGGTGGGAAAGTTTAGATGATTTATGAATATACTATTAGAACTTTATTTGGTAAAACTATATAATTTAGTACCAAATAATTATGCATGAACAAAATTTAGCAGAATTTTGCTATTGGATGCAATGCCTACAAACTGACTGCAGGGTTTGTCTACAATTCAACTACCCATACAGGTAAATATTATCAAATGTTGGACAACCTGGATACTTCACTGTAGAGATCAGTTGTAAACTTATGGCCCCATTATATTCAGAAGAAGAATGTGTGCATGAGAGTGTGTGAGCATGTGTGTGAGAGAAAGAGAGAGTGTAAGTGAGAGAGGGAAAGAGAAAGAAAGAAATAGAGAGAAAGAAATAGAATGATTGATTGAGATGGAGAGAGAGTGAGAGAAAGTGAAAGAGTCACTAAAAACAAGGAAGTTCCTCTCCACTCCACTTCAAGGCTAATCTTCAATGTAGAATATATATCTCAAGGATGTCATAGATAGCTGAAGACTCTGTATTTAGAATTACTTCCTATAAATTTACATCCATTAATACATTATTAAACACAGCTGTAATTTACATCACTGCTATTTGCTATCAATGGTCATCATTATGTTCATAAAAAATCTCATCTTTGATGTGTCCATCACATTGCCGAGTCCATATCTTTTTTTAATGCTTTTGCAATTATTTCCATTCTCACGCCTCCCATTGATAATTACACTCACTAACAAACATACCTGTGTAATAGCAAATTGCGTTTGTCATTCTGTTTCTAAATTCTCAGCAGACAACCGCTTGTTTCATTCTTCTTGCATAAAACATTTAAATGGCTTGTCGACTGAAATTGTTGTTGGCACTCCATTGCTTACGACGTCGAGGGTTCCAGTTGATCCGATCAACGGAACAGCCTGCTCGTGAAATTAACGTGCAAGTGGCTGAGCACTCCACAGACACGTGTACCCTTAACGTAGTTCTTGGGGATATTCAGCGTGACACAGTGTGACAAGGCTGACCCTTTGAATTACATTCTTTATTATCTTTTAGTCATGAGGGGAGGCAGTGCCCATTTAAATCTGTGGGAGGGAGGAAGATATCCTCAACCTGGAGACTTGGCAACAGAGAGAACTCTATACAGAAGGCACTAGGTAGTGATGTTAAATTAAATTGTGTATTAAGTCAACAACCCAAGTTAGCCATGGAGGATTTGAACTCAGAACACAAAGAACCAAAATAAGATACCTGGTCCAACATTCTTACAGTTTAGCCAATTCAACACACTGGATTGGCATTATTTCATTTGATCTTCAAGAGATGAAAGGCAGAGCTTACCTCAGTTAGATTTGAATATATCAAGCAGTGATTCTGAACAACATGACACTTCATCTGAGGCTCTAACAACTCTGCTGGTTCAAACCCAGTCTTTTGGGTTTTAAGTAAATTGAAATACGTCAACAGCATTTTTATTTGTTTTTTATCATCTCCCATAGCAAAAATAAAAAGTCACCATCCATGTTCACAACATGCATTCAGCTGTGTAACCATCTTTATTTCCTACTTATGAAATTTATATGTAAATGGCTGACTATTCCACAGTTGCATCTACATTTGATGTAATTTTCAGGCTGAATCGGGGTGTGCATATGTGTGTATGCGTCTGTGTGTGTGTTTGTGTGTGTGTGTGTGAGAGAGAGAGAGAGAGAGAGAGAGAGAATTGACCCTGTTAGTGGACTGATACTAAATTTATCATCCCTGAGAGGATAACAAGAAAATTGACATTGGTTGTATTTGAACTCAGGGTTGTTGGCACTCCATCGCTTACGACATCAAGGGTTCCAGTTGACCCAATCAACGGAACAGCCTGCTCATGAAATTAACATGCATGTGGCTGAGCACTCCACAGACACGTGTACCCTTAATGTAGTTCTCTTAATGTAGGGGATATTCAGCGTGACACAGTGTGACAAGGCTGACCCTTTGAATACAGGTACAACAGAAACAGGAAGTAAGAGTGAGAGAAAGTTGTGGTGGAAGAGTACAGCAGGGTTCACCACCATCCCCTGCCAGAGCCTCATGGAGCTTTTAGATGTTTTCGTTCAATAAACACTCACAACGCTCAGTCTGGGAACCGAAACCACGATCTTATGACTGCGAGTCCGCTGCCCTAACCACTAGGCCATTGAGCCTCCACTGAACTCAGGGTACAGGAAGCCAAAATGAATAATGAAAGTCATTCTACTTTATGCTCTAATAATTCTGCAAAATTTACTACCTGTTCATATTAAATATGAGCATTTTGATTAAAAGTCTCATTCAAATAATTAACACCATTCCAAACAGAGATAAATATAAAAAGATTGACAAGGATCTTCATTGAAAGAATTTAAAACAGGAAGATGTAAAAGCAGCCATTTTGAATATGAATATTTTGATTAACAATATCATCCAAATTTTTTGCTTCATATTGAACAAGGAGTGATAAAATTTTAAATGAATTTGTTTTATTTCAAGGATAAAACATTGGAAAAAAGAAAAGAAAATTTCAAATTTTAATTTCAAATCAAATTTAAGGAATGTTTTATCATGTATGAAAAAATAAAAAATATGAAAAGTTTTCTGAATAAAAAGGAAGAACATGGAAAAAAGATATATTGAAAGATGAAACAATGTATGGAAAAAGATATTTAAAAAATTTTCTCTAAAGACAACTGATACAATTTTGAAAAACACATCTTGAAGATACACGAATCATTCAAATTTCAAACTAAGCATGTATAATTTTTTCCCCCAAAATTTCTTAGTAAAAAAATTATGCTTCTGTTTAGAATGAATATTTTGACAAGAAATATCATGAAAGTATGAATACCGTACATAGAAAACATTCTGTGAAAGAATATTATCAGCAAAAAATAAATTTCAAATATAAAAGTATCCAAAAAAATAACCTTATATAATTTTGAAAGAGGGAAATTGGAAAATATTCTCAACTCAGAATAGTTATTAGAAACTAAGGTTTTTGCATGTAAACAATAATTTCATAAATATTTTTATGAAAAAAAATCACGAAAATTCAAGTGACATCTCAACAAAGTCAGCAATACTCAATGTTTACTGTGAAATTAAAGTTAGAATACTGTTTATAGAATTTAACATTTAGAAATGTGTTGCATGTTGTGTGTGTGTGTGTGTGTGTGTGTGTGTGCGTTTATATATATATAATGTATAATACATAAATACATATATATATATATATATATAGTAGTAGTAATAATAATAATAATAATAATAATAATAATAATAATAATAATAATAATAGGGTCAATAAAAGAAATACCAGCTGAGCACTGGGGTGGGGGACAATGTAATAGAACTTATCCCCTGCAGCAAAATTACTGGTGTTGTGCCAAAATTTGAAACCAATATGAGGGAGCACTGAAAAGTTCCTGGCTATGGGTAAAATAAAATACAGGAGAGCCAGTACCAGTTAATTATCATTTTATTCAACATATTTCTGTCTCAGATTCACCCATTTATTACAGCAGTCCTTCAGTTTTTCTAAGCCCTGTAAAAGAACATGGAAATTTGGGCCTCTAACCAGGCCTTTCACAATACCCTTAAAACTAGTAACTTTTCAGTACCCCGACATATTTACCACCAGTTGCATTTATGATAATTAAGTTCACAACATTCTTCTTACTGTTTGAAATATGCTTCAGCCATAACTAACCAATCTTTTATCTAGACAAAAACAACATGAACTACATTATCCAATATGACATTCTTTCCTTAATACGGTAAAGAGCGATTTGAGGGAAATCTGGCTCTCATACTCTTTCTCTTTTACTCTTTTACTTGTTTCAGTTATTTTACTGCGGCCATGCTGGAGCACCGCCTTTAGTCACGCAAATCGACCCCAGGACTTATTATTTGTAAGCCTAGTACTTATTCTATTGATCTCTTTTGCCAAACTGCTAAGTTATGAGGACGTAAACCCACCAGCATCGGTTGTCAAGCGATGTTGGGGGACAAACACAGACACACAAACATATACACACACATACACACACATATATATATATATATATATATATATATATATATATATATATATACATATATACGACGGGCTTCTTTCAGTTCCCGTCTACAAAATCCACTCATAAGGCATTGGTCGGCCCAAGGTTATAGTAGAAAACACTTGCTCAAGGTGCTACGCAATGGAACTGAACCCGGAACCAAGTGGTTTCTAAGCAAGCTACTTACCACACAGCCACTCCAATGCCTGGCTGTGTGAATAAATAAATGTTGGCCATTACCTGTGTCATATAAATGGTACCTGTGAAATTATAGAAGTGGCCATTGTTGATGTCACACATATGGTACATAAAAAGCAACCATTACATTCTTGGAGTGGCTGGCATTCGGAAGAGCATCGAGCTGTAGAAACCAAGCCAAATCAGATTGGAACCTGGTGCATCTCTCTACCTTACCAGTTCCAATCAAACCATCTGACCCATGCCAGCATGGAAAATGGATGTTAAATAATCTTTTCTGCTAAAAGCACAAGGCTTGAAATTTGTGAAGAGGGTCGCAGTCGATTACATTGGACACAGTGTTTCACTGGTACTTAATTTATGGACCCTGAAAAGATAAAAGGCAAAGTAGACCTTGGCAGAATTTGAACTCAGAACGTAGCAGCAGACAAAATACCACTAAGCATTTCGCCTGGTGTGCTACCAATTCTGCCAGCTCACTGCCCTTATGGATGTTAAATGATGATGATGATGATGATAATGATATTGGCTCATAGAGTCTATAACATTCTTTCATTCTTTTATTCTTTTATTTATTTCATTCATTCGACTGCAGCCATGCAGGAGCACTGCCTTTAGTCGAACAAATTGACCCCAGGACTTATTCTTTGTAAGCCTAGTGCTCAATCTATCAATCTCCCTCGCTGAACCGCCAAGTTACGGGGACGCAAACACACCAACATCAGTAGTCACACGATGGTGGGGGGACAAACACAGACACACAAACATATACAGAGCGAGATCATTGCCAGTGCTGATGGACTGGCTCCTGTGCAGGTGGCACGTAAAATACACCATTTCAAACATGGCCGTTGCCAGTACCCGCCTGACTGGCCCTCGTGCTGGTGGCACGTAAAAGCACCCGCTACACTCTCGGAGTGGTGGGCATTAGGAAGGGCATCCAGCTGTAGAAACACTGCCAAATCAGATTGGAGCCTGGTGTCACCTCCTGGTCCACCAGTCCTCAGTCAATCGTCCAACCCATGCTAGCATGGAAAGCGGACGTTAAACGATGATGATGATGATGATATATATATATATATATATATATACGATGGGCTTCTTTCAGTTTCCAGCAACCAATTCCACTCATAAGGTTTTGGTCGGGCCGAGGCTATAGTAGAAGACACTTGCCCAAGGTACCACAAAAGTGTCATAAATTGCCATAAATTGTAAATGCTATTTTGTTTCAGTCACATCTTTTGTCTCTGTTTTTATCTTATTCCTCTTTGTCTGACACAAGGGGGCAGGGTTGTCAATGGAAGGGAGTAAGAAAGAAAAAGTGAGAGATAAGAGGTGACAATACAGCAAAATAACACTTTATTCACAATCAGACAGACAAATATAAAAGTTTAACAATGCATTGTTTCAATCCTGTAACAACAGGTGTATATAATTACATGTCAGTTGATTATGGTTGGGCAGTTTTAAATTAATTTGTTCTGACAGCTGCGTAAAAAACATATTGTCACAAGAGAGCAAAGCAGCAGCAGTAGTAGTAGTAGTAGTAGTAGTAGTAGTAGTAGTAGTAGTAGTAGTAGTAGCAGCAGCAGCGGCGGCGGTGGTGGTGGTGGTGGTGGTGGTGGTGGTGGTGGTGGTGGTGGTGGTGGTAGTAGTAGTAGTAGTAGTAGTAGTAGTAGTAGTAGTAGTAGTGGTTGTGGTAGTGGTGGTGGTGGTGGTGGTGGTGGTGGTGGTGATGGTGGTGATGGGGATGGTGATGGTGGTGGTCGTGGTAGTCATAGTAGTAGTAGTAGTAGTAGTAGTAGTAGTAGTAGTAGAAGTAGTGGTGGTGGTGGTGGTGGTGGTGGTGGTTTGTTTTTTCCTTTCCACTCTAGGCACAAGCCAGAAGAAATTGTTGCTTGACATTTTGTCAGACAAGCTAATGATTATGGCAGCTCACTGCCTTATGTAATAATAACAACAACAACAATAATAATAATAATAATAATAATAATAATAATAATAATAATAATAATCATAGCAATTCTTTCAAATTTTAAAAATTGCATACACAGTACCGTCCGAGCATGATCATTGCCAGAGCAACTGTCTGGCTTCCATGCTAGTGGCACGTAAATAGCACCATTTGAGTGTAATCGTTACCAGCGTCGCCTTACTGGCACTTGTGCCGGTGGCACGTTAGAAAATTATTTGAGCGAGGTCGTTGCCAGTGCTGCTGGACTGGCTCCTGTGCAAGTGGCATGTAAAAAACACCATTTTGAGCATGGCTGTTGCAAGTACTGCATGACTGGCCCTCGTGCCACCAGTACAGGGGCCAGTCAGGTGGTACCGGCATCGACCATGCTCAAATGGTGCTTTTTATGTGTCACCAGCACTATTACTATACACACAAAAACACACACACACACATGCACACACACATATACACACAGTATATATGAGGTCTGATCAAAAGGTATCAGGACTGTTGCTCTGGTATTGGAGCTAAAGCACACAGAGTAAAGCTACTTGGTCCAGACTGATCTTGAACACAGTTACACATGCACAATAAGTTATATCATTCTCACTCACTTCCATTATCTGTAGCAGTGCTTGGAAGTAAAGTGTGTAGAGTGTGGTCGTTTCAGTACACCACAGAGATTCCAGCAGAAAATGTATGTGTGTAAACATCCTCATCATCATCATCATCATCATTTAACGTCCGTTTTCCATGCTGGCATGGTTTGGACGGTTTGACTGAAAACTGATAAGCCGGGGAGCTGCACCATATTCCAATCTGATTTGGCATGGTTTCTACAGCTGGATGCCATTCATAATACCAACCACTCCAAGTGTGTAGTGGGTGCTTTTTACGTGCCAGTTATGAAACACCAGCATCAGCCATGACTATGATCTCACTTGGCTTGATAAGTCTTCTGAAGTCCAGCATATTGCCAAAGGTCACAATCACTTGTCACTGCCCCTGTGAGGCCCAAAGTTTGAAGGGTGCTTTTTATGTGCCAACAGTATATATATTACAGACAATATATTTTTATTAATATTTAGCAGAAGCAAAAAGTGACTCAAGGGCTGTGATTTTCGTGTGTTAACACTCATCAAACTAAAATGTTCATAAAAGCTAACACACACACACAAAACGCTTGGCTCTTGGGTCACTCTGCTGCTTCTGCTTGTGTGTGTGCATGTATGTATATATGTCATCATCATCATCATCATCGTTTAACGTCCGCTTTCCATGCTAGCATGGGTTGGACGATTTGACTGAGGACTGGTGAAACCGGATGGCAACACCAGGCTCCAATCTAATTTGGCAGAGTTTCTACAGCTGGATGCCCTTCCCAACGCCAACCACTCAGAGAGTGTAGAGGGTGCTTTTACGTGTCACCCGCACGAAGGCCAGTCAGGCGGTACTGGCAACGGCCACGCTCAAAATGGTGTCTTTTATGTGCCACCCGCACAAGAGCCAGTCCAGGGGCACTGGCAACGATCTATGAGACTGACGCGCTGCCTACTGCGCTATATATATATATATATATATATATATATATATATATATATATATATATATATATATATATATATATATATATATCTATATAAAATATATACATACACACATGTTTACACACCCATATATATATGTGCATATGTGTGTATGTGTGTGAATGTGCATGTATGTATGCATGTTTGTATGCATATATGTATGCATATATATATATATATATATATGTGTGTGTATGTATGTGTGTGTGTGTGTGTGTGTGTGTGTGTGTGTGTGTATACACACACACGTTGAAGCCATTAAGAGTATTTTTCCTCTCTTAATTTCCTGGACTTGAAACATCTACTGAACATAGCCTCGAAAGGCTAAGAAGGCATCCCATTTACTGACTGATGATGCTTAAGTATGAACTTGTGCAATCACGTCCACCATCCAATACAGTTTAGCAGGAATTTCCATTTATTTCAAGTACGTAACAAGAGAGTATTTAAGTAGTTGCCAGACTGAAAGTATATTTATACGAGTGCATACAACTGTGTGAGTCCATGTGTGTGTGTGTGTGTGTGTGTGTGTGTGTGTGTGTGTGTGTGTGTGTGTGTGTGTGCATGTGTGTGTGCATGCATGCGTGTGTGTGTGTGTGTGACTGTATGTGTGTGATTCTCTGTCTGTGTGTGCATGTGTGTGAGTCTGTGTGTGTGTATGTGTGTGTGTACATGTGTGTGTATATGACTGTGTGATTCTGTGTGTGTGTGTGTGTGATTCTGTGTGTGTGTGATTCTGTGTGTGTTGTGCATGTGTGTGTGCGTGTGTGTGTGTGACTCTGTGTGTGTGTGTGTGTGTGTGTGTGTGTGTGTGTGTGTGTGTGTGTGTGTGTGTGTAGTGGTTGTCTACTCCTTATACAGAGTTTGACCACCTCCTGTACCTACACCTTAGCACCATCATGGCTTCTCATATGGCTTTTAAAACCAGACAATGTTCTGAAAAGACACCCACATAAATTGCAGCTCTGATTTGGTTCACCAAGATCTGCAGATAAGTTCTGATCTTTGTGGATCTTAAAATGTCTTTTGAGGCCTCCATTGGATTTGCAAACCTTCTGGCATACACTGCATTCAAAAGGTGTGCACAGACATATTGGCAGAATAGTTGGTGGAGGTTCGTTTTCCATACCTTCGCAGATGAGATTTGAGGCCAGCAAAAGACAGGCATGGTCTGTCACAGACTGTGCACACAAAAAGGTCATTGTCATTCACCTTCTCGATTGTTACATTCTTCCTTAGATCTCTTTTGAGTCTTATTTGCCTTATCCTGGCCTCTTCAAATACTTTTACTCCACTCTACACCTTTGTTCGCCATCCAACTCGATCCGAAGCAAGGGTTTCTATATCTTCTGGAACCATTTCAAGTGACTTCATAGTAGTCCTTACGCTATCCTTAAACCTCTTTTAGGTAGGTGTGTGTGTGTGTATACACACACACACACACACACACACACACACACACACACATATATATATGTATATCTATATATTATATATATATGCATAATATATATATATATATATATCATCATCATCATCGTTTAACGTCCGCTTTCCATGCTAGCATGGGTTGGACGATTTGACTGAGGACTGGTGCAACCGGATGGCTACACCAGGCTCCAATCTAATTTGGCAGAGTTTCTACTACTGGATGCCCTTCCTAACGCCAACCACTCAGAGAGTGTAGTGGGTGCTTTTACGTGTCACCCGCACGAAAACGGCCACGCTCGAAATGGTGTCTTTTATGTGCCATATATATATATATATATATATAAGCTATGGACACATAAGAGGTGCAGCAATATCAAAGGAAGGGTAACTGAGAAGTCAGTTTTTGTGTGGCAAGTGCTCAGGAGCAATAAACACTGAAAACGTGCAGTAAATAGCTTCCGTCACATTCCGGGGAGAAAAACTACAAGTAGTTGATATCTTCTGTTACCTAGGTGCCCACGTCAGTAACGGGGGTGGATGCTCTGAAAGTGTAACTGTTAGAGTAAGGATAGCCTAGGCATAATTCAAAGAGCTCCTACCTCTGCTGGTGAGAAAGGGCCTCTCGCTCAGAGTAAAAGTAGACTGTAAGATAGACTGTAAGACGCATGTGTGTGAACAGCTATGCTATATGACAGTGAATCATGGTCTGTGTCTGCTGAGGACATGTGTAAGCTTGCAAGGAATGAAGCCAGTATGCTCTGCTGGATGTGTAATGTCAGGCTGCATGCACAACAGAGTGTAAGTGCCCTGTGAGAAAAGTTGGGCTTAAGAAGTATCAGATATGGTGTGCAAGAGATACAGCTGCAAATAGATGAGGACAGCTGCGTGAAAAAGTGTCACACCCTAGCAGTTGGGGGAACCTGTGGAAGAGGTAGACCCAGGAAGACCTGGGATGAAGCACGACCTTCAAACATTGGGTCTCACCGAGGCAATGACAAGTGACCGAGACTTTTGGAGATATGCTGTGCTTTGAGAAGACCCGGCAAGTCAATTGAGACTATAACTATGGCCTATGCCAGTGCTGTATAAACCAGCTCATTTAAGAGTACCCTTCCGTCATTGGATAATAAACCTCTTGAGGCAAGTGAAATCGCTGTTGTGGCCAATGACAGTACCACCTGATTGGCACCCATGCCAGTGGTAAGTCAAAAGCACCATAAAGCTGTTTGCCAGGAGCTGCACAAAGCTGGATTTCATGGAAGGGCTGCGATCAGAAAGCCACTACTTTCAAAAACAAATGTTGCAAAGTGTTTAGAGTGGAGTAAAAACCTACAGAATTGGTCCCTAGAGCAGTGGACGAATGTTATTTTCTCGGACGAGTCATTCTTATTTCCAATCATCAGCCAAATATAAGTGCGGAGACAACCACAAGAAGCATTTGACCCAGACTGCTTTCTTCCAACTGTTCAACATGGGAGAGGATCTGTGATGATTTGTAGCACTATATTGAGGTCGACCTCGAACTCACAAGAGTAAACAAGAGAGACAGAGACAGGCAGAAACAAGGAAAATGCTCCTTGCATTTGAATACTATGCAAATATTCTTTAAAAAACTTTTCATTTCATTTTTCCAAAATTTAATTCTTTTCCATACTTGCAGTTGAAAAAGTCTCAATGACCGAAACTGGTACTGAAATATTTTTTTATATAAAATTATTTTAGCATTTTCTACCTTGACTTTTTTTCCACATATATATCAACTTGTGTGTTCCTTTTCAACCTTCTATATATATATATATATATATATATATATATATATACATATATATATATATATATGCATATATATACATATATATACATATATATACATATATACATATATATACATATAT
>NC_142933.1:25336799-25341799 GCF_046866305.1 Octopus bimaculoides
GTTTGAGATATCAGTGCTACCAATGCTATCAATGACAGTGCAGACATCAATGATCTTGTAGGTCTCCATATATTGGATACCTTGAGATCTAAGTTCCTCACCCACAACATTGGCTTACAGCATGATGGTGGTTTGGGCATATCTCATGACTGTGATTGACATACACTCAATAAATTTAAGTAAAAATTCATGTATACCTTTAGTCAATTATGCATCAAAATTACTGTATCTATTAATTTGTCCAAATTTGATTTCTTAGATGTTTCCCTAGACTCAGACTGACACTCTTATGAACCCTATCATAAATCGAATGAGAAGCTCACCTCTTCAAAGGAAATATTTAATAAAGCAGTCCCCTACTATAATGATGCTCTAGCTAAGAGCAACTTCAAAGACAAGATATCATATAACCCTTCAGTTAAAAATATGAGGCCCAAAAATAGATAAACAATATGGTTCATCCAGCCCCTGTCTCCTTAAATTTTAAAACTAACATAGGCAAGAAATTTCTGGCATTATTAAATAAGCATTTTCCAGTAAACCACAAATACAGGAAGATTTTTAATAGACACGTACCTTTTATCTTTTACTTGCTTCAAACACAGACACAAAGACACACACACATAGATATAGAAATATACATACATATATATGATGGGCTTCTTTTAGTTTCTGCGTACTAAATCAAATCACAAGACTTTGGTTGGTTCAAGGCTAGTGTAGAAGACACTTGTCCAAGGTACCACACAGTGGGACTGAACCCCAAACCATGTGGTTAAGAAGCAAGTTTCTTACCACACTGCCATGCCGGTACCTTGACAAAAATTTAATTCAGTTGTTGCCCCTATATGAAGGACATATCACTTGCAAGTCACACCAAGAGCCCACTCCCTGTTGTAACTGTCAAGATAACAAAGCTTGCCCATTTATCAGGCTTGTTGTTTACAAAGCTGGAGTTACAGCAGTGTTCTAAGAAAATGTAACTGAGAAGAAAAATCATGTCAATGCAAACCACCAGCCTTCTTTCCACCACAGTGATAAAAATACAGCCAGTAAGTTAGGTAGCTGAGTATGGGAGCTGAAGATCAACTGCACACCACATACAACCAAGTGAAGAAATCTATGCCATATATAACTGGGTCAAATAGATGCAAGTTATGCGTAGCTGAAAATTGCATATTGTTTTGAGGTTCCAGAATTCCACCACACTACTTAATTCCAGATCTGAACTTTTTAGGAAATGCGAAGACATTTTGTTGAACTAGAGGACACCACCCACTCCAAATTGAATAACTATCTCACAAACTTTGGCCTCCACTCTGTTTTATTATTATACACCAGCTAGATTAATTATTACACCATTTTGAGCATGGCCATTGCCAGTACTGCCTGACTGGCCCTCGTGCCGGTGGCACGTAAAAGCACCCACTACACTCTCAGAGTGGTTGGCATTAGAAGGACATCCAGCTGTAGAAACTCTGCCAGATCAGATTGGAACCTGATGTAGCCATCTGGTTTCACCAGTCCTCAGTCAAATCATCCAACCCATGCCAGCATGGAAAGCGGACGTTAAACGATGATGATGTTGATGATTATGTTGACAACAGACAAAGGTGATGAAGATCTTCCTTTTCTTACGTTTCTTTCTTCATGTTCCACTTTTTGCATTTACCTTTTTCACATCTTGCTTCTCATTCTTTTTTTTTTAAGTTTTCTCATAAAACAGCATCGTGGTTCTTAAATACATCTAACAATATGCACAGAGCCTGAACGATTACATAAAGATAAATGGTATGGTATATAAATCTGTTGAATTACAGCATGAAGTTATTAGTAGCTCTTTTGTAAATTGTGTATGTGTGTGTGTGTGTGTGTGTGTGTGTGTGTGTGTGTGTGCATGTGTGTGTGTGCATGTGTGTGTGTGTGTGTGTGTGTGTGTGTAATCCAGAACCATTTCACTTGTTAGCCATTCTTCATCCATTAATATTGTTGTCTACACCCACGTTTCAGTGGCCATCCATCCCCATCTCAGACCAGCAAATTATCTCTCCTCATTCACTGTGCTCATCTCTCTCTCTCTCTCTCTCTCTCTCTCTCTCTCTCTCCTCTCTCCCCTATCTGTCTATCTATCTATCTATTTATCTATCTATCTATTTATCTATCTATCTATCTGCCTGGCTCCTGCAGCCTGCTGAAACATGTCATCTGTCCCCATTTCCTGTCAACTGTATCATCATTACTACCCAACTACTATCATTCCTCTAGCCTCCCCAACTTGTGCACCTCATCTTTTCAACTCTTCCCAAACCTCACAGAGGTTGCCTACCTCCCGCTCTCCCATATCCTGTCTCTTTCACCCCAATACATTCTTGCGAACCCCCACCCCCCACCCCACCCCACAATTACTCCCTTCATACCTTGAGGTGTCACCTGAACAACTCATCACCACTATTTATTTCTTTGAAGATGCTATTTCATTCTCACTCTCTCTTCTAAAAATATGAATAGCAATGTAGCTCTTCTACAAGAACCTGGTCTATTCCAACCACTTTCCTCATACATTAACTACTATCTAATATAAGGATGCACTCCCCCACACATTCCTCATATTTTATAGATCTGCAAGCTGCATGGAGGTCTCAATAATGCTGGTGCCATGGAAAAAAAGCATCCCATACACACTGTAAAGTGGTTAGTGTTAGGAAGGTTATCCAGCTATAGAAATCATGTCAATTTAAACACTAGAGAATGAGGCAGTCCTTGGACTCATCAGATCCTTGGGAAACCATCCAAACTATGCCAGTAGGGAACATGAATGTTAAGTGATGATATGACAATGATGATGTTGGTGATATATATATATATATATATACATGAAAGTAAATATTTGCCTGGACTTCATCTCCCTTCTGTCGACATTGGATTTTAGCTATCTGGTCCAGTCTGCACACTTATTGTCTGCATCTATCATATGCCTCTTTTCTTAATGGGCTCTTAATGTGTGTGTGAGTGTGTGAGTATGAGTTGAGTGCGTGTATGTATGATTTTGTCAACATGGCTTGATGTTGCATACTAATTTTAAACAAATATCACTGCAATCTTCCATGAAGAAATGTCTGGCTGTAGTGTTGGTCATGTTTGAAGGACTAGAATAATATCTATTTTGCTTTGAGACAGATGAAGATTAGTAACAGAAAGAGCATTCAGCCATTGATGATATGTTTCAATGAATTTTGCAAGCATGTTGTTGGTGGTGATGGTGGTAGAAGTCAATTGGACAGGCTACTTTTGTTTTTGGATGGTAAACCTAGTTTGTTGACCACCTGGCCCTCAGATGCCTTTCACAGAGTCCACTCTATTGCTAATATTTTGGCCAAATCTCCACTTAGAGAATAATAAAGCCCTTCCTCCACATATCATGGAGGCCCTGAAAGAACAAACTATGCATACTGCTCTTCCTCCTTCAATCAACAGGGCCACCGTTGGTAAAGGCAGACCTGGGCAAGATCATTTGAGGAAAGTTAACTGTTGCCTATTCAAGTGAGTCTCTCTTCTCTTTTCTATGAATGGCTGCCAAAGGGCCAATACAGCTTGATATCATTAAAAAAACACTGCAAACACTAGGCAAGTCAATGGGAATATGTATAATGCAAGAAACATCAAAAGTTAAATGGAAATATATACACATTAGATATGTTAACATTAAATTACCCATAGCTTTTCTTCAAAATTTCATAATTAAACAATTCTGTTTTCCTACACCTGAACATTCTACAGATATGTCTATCCTTAATGTAATTCTCAACCAAAATCAAAGTGACAGTGTCACAAACTCAACCTTTAGATTAACAATACAGGTATAATCCATCTGAAGGGCTTCCACGGTTTCTGTCCCATTTCAGTCCAGATTCTTGGGACCCTATTTCCCTTGTAAGGCTTAGGGCAATTTGAAGCTATGATAACAGACACTCAAACATGGGTCCATGCAGTGGGATTAAGTCTGAGAGTTTCATGGGTACAAAGTAAACAAGCATATACATTGGGTTTTCAGTTACCATTTATCTTAATCCATTGTTATCTAGATCTTTAGCCTTCAGATTACTCTGTCAGATGTAACGCTTATTTATGCATATTGTTTTGAATTAATCAAGTATTACCTCATGGCTTTGAGATTTCAATGATATTATTGTTTATTTTTAGAATGACATTGTTGGGTAGGTGTGATTGACTGGACCTGGCCAGTTTGAACATAAAACAAGAAAAATATTTGGGCCAGATATGGTTGATTTAAATAATAGTGTTAAATTATTACAAAAAATATTTTTATTGTAGTGTTTTATGAGTTTTATTAGCTTTTTTGCTTATTATTTTGAAAATTTGAACAAGGCACAGGAGTGGGTGTGTGGCAAGTAGCTTGCTTACCAACGACATGATTCTGGGTTCAGTCCCACTGTGTGGCACCTTGGGCAAGTGACTTCTACTATAGCCTTGGGCCGACCAAAGCCTTGTGAGTGGATTTGGTAGACGGAAACTGAAAGAAGCCTGCTGTATATATGTATATATATATATATATATATATATATATATATATATATATATATATATATATATATATATGTATGTATGTGTGTGTATATGTTTGTGTGTCTGTGTTTGTCCCCCCAACATCGCTTGACAACTGATGCTGGTATGTTTACATCCCCGTAACTTAGTGGTTCAGCAGAAGAGACTGATAGAATAAGTACTAGGCTTCCAAAGAACAAGTCCTGGGGGTCGATTTGCTCGACTAAAGGCAGTGCTCCAGCATGGCCACAGTCAAATGACTGAAACATGTAAAAGAGTGAAAGAGTAAAAGAGTAAATATTACCTTTTTCCAGACATATTACATGTGAGTGCCGAGAATAAAAGGGAGCAAATTTATCTCACAAACTGCTAACCTAGTACAATCTTGTACATTTATGTTGTTTTTTTCTTTTTTTTTTATCATAGTATTTTTTAAA
>NC_142933.1:25346799-25356799 GCF_046866305.1 Octopus bimaculoides
TTCCCTTGTCACTTTTTTAAATTGCCTTTTTTTATCTTTAACATCCATTCTTCCATGTTAGCATAGGCTTGAAGAATACGTATTGAGGTATTGTTTTACAGTCAGGTACTCTTCCTGTCGCTAACCCTTACCAGTTATCCAAGTAATGCTTTTATTTTTTTTTTTACTAGTCTTTGAAAGAATAAAGCTACAAGAAAATTTGATTACAGAAAATAGCAACATCACCATGTTTTGTTCAAATATTTTCATTGATGCAAAATGTAAATATTTATACAAATACGCACTGGCACCCATGCCAACGTCGCCTCCTTCATTGTACACTAAACTCGGCTTGCGAAAACCTGTTGGGGCAAGCGAAAGTGAAATCGTGATGGCAACTGTGCCCAGCGTCGCCTACCTGGCATTTGTGCCCACGGCACATGTAAAGACATCTGAGTGAGATTGTTGCCAGTGCCGCTGGACTGGCTCTTGTGCGGGTGGCACATAAAATACACCATTTTGAGTGTGGCCGTTGCCAGTACCATCTGACTGGCCTTCGTGCCGGTGGCACGTAAAAGCACCCACTACACTCTCAGTGTGGTTGGCATTAGGAAGAGCATCCAGCTGTAGAAACTCTGCCAAATCAGATTGGAGCCTGGTGTAGCCATCTGGTTCACCAGTCCTCAGTCAAATCGTCCAACCCATGCTAGCATGGAAAGCGGATGTTAAACGATGATGATGATGATGATGATGATGATATATATACATACATGCATACCTATCATCATCATCATCATCATCATTTCTCCTCTTTGTTTGGAGGCACATGCACTTACACACACATATACACACAACGATAACTTTCGTCTACCAAACTTAATCACGAGGCTTTGGTCGTCTTGAGGTAACAGCAGAAGACACTTGCCCAAGGTGCCATGCAGTAGGACTGAACCCAAAACCATGTGGCTAGGAAGCAAGCTTCCTAACCATAAAGCCATGCCTACACACACACACACACACACACACACACACACACACACACACACACAGAAGGAGAATGAAAAAGCAAAGTGAGAAAAAACAAGACGGGATATGCCGACACTTAGAAAAATGGAAAGATTTAATTGCTGTGGTGTTTTCAGACATGTGTAGAACAGGCTTCCATACAGTTTCCAACCACCAATTTCATTCACATGTGTATTGGTCAGCCTGCGGCTACAGTAGAGGTCTCTGTCATGCAGTGAGATAGAACACAAGACAATGTGGTAACAAAATGAACCCAGCACCAATACAGCCATATCTGTGTCTAATTAATGAATGCTATTTCATTAAACCAAAATATTCTCATTATCATTTTAAAGTCTGGCAGGTAGTAGTAAAAATAAGCCATGCTGAGGAGATTTAATAAGACTGAAATATGTCACATGCTATCATCAAACTTCCCTTAGATCCTTATCACTCTCTATTACATCTTCCTGTGGAGGCGCAATGGCCCAGTGGTTAGGGCAGCGGACTTGCGGTCATAGGATCGAGGTTTCGATTCTCAGACTGGGCGTTGTGAGTGTTTATTGAGCGAAAACATCTAAAGCTCCACGAGGCTCCAGCAGGGGATGGTGGCAAACCCTGCTGTACTCTTTCACCACAACTTTCTCTCACTCTTACTTCCTGTTTCTGTTGTGCCTGTAATTCAAAGGGTCAGCCTTGTCACACTGTGTCACGCTGAATATCCCCGAGAACTACGTTAAGGGTACACGTGTCTATGGAGTGCTCAGCCACTTGCACATTAATTTCACGAGCAGGCTGTTCCGTTGATCGGATCAACTGGAAACCTCGACATCGTAAGCAACAGAGTGCCAACAACAACATCCTCTCATTTAATTTTTAATGCTGTCCAGGTTGACTTTGCCTTTCATCTTTCAGAGTTGATAAAATAAGTACCAGTGGTGTACTGGGGTTGATGTAATCAACTTACCCTCTCCCCCAAAATTGCTGACCATGCGCCAAAATTTGAAGCCGATTTTCAATCAGTTTTATTTTCATAGCTGCCTCCCTTAGCATCAGCAAGAATTATCTTTAACACGTGATTTTTCTTGCCTTACAGGTAAAATTTTAATTGCTTAATTTTCTTTTATAACTCTACATTAAACATGCTAGCTCTGCTTTCTGAAATAATAATGACTTCTATTTAACTGTTTAGTGATAAATAAAACCTACCATGGCCTATTTTACAGCTGGGCAGTTTCAAAGAATGACTGGTATCCAGCTATGAAAACAGTTTATCAGAAGGAAACAGGAAGACAGGCTTGAAAAATCAATGAGAAAAATACACAAATCTCAGTAATTTACAGATTAATTCATGAACAAGTGAAGCCAAATATGATGTTCATTCACCCAGGCTGTTCTGTTACATTTTTTTTTGAATATTTATAAATTTATAGGAGCAGGCAAGTTTGTGTGGTAAGAGGCTTGCTTCCCAACCACATGATTCTGGGTTCAGTCCCACTGCATGGAACCTTGGGCAAGTGTCTTCTACTATAGCCTCGGACCAACCAAAGCCTTGTGAGTGGATTTGGTAGATGGAAACTGAAAGAAACCCATCTCATATATATATATATATATATATGTTTCTTTATTGCCCACAGGGAGCTAAACACAGAGGGGACAAACAAGGACAGACAAAGGGATTAAGTCGATTACATCGACTCCAGAGCGTAACTGGTACTTATTTAATCGACCCCAGAAGGATGAAAGGCAAAGTCGACCTCGGCGGAATTTGAACTCAGAACGTAACGGCAGGCGAAATACCGCTAAGCATTTCGCCCGGCGTGCTAACGATTCTGCCAGCTCACTGCCATATATATTTGTGTGTGTGTCTGTGTTTGTCCCCCGCTCCATAGCTTGATGACTGATGCTGGTGTGGTTATGTCCTCGTAACTTAGCAGTTCAGCAAAAGAAATTGATAGAATAAGTCCTAGGCTTATAAAGAATAAGCCCTTGGCTCGATCTGTTTGACTAATGGCGATGCTCCAGCATGGTCACAGTCAAATGACTGAAACAAATAAAAGAATAAATAGCTAAGGAATGAACTTTTTTCCATACATCTTGTCAGTATATGGTTGATAAATCTTTTGTGCTTCTAACTATTGTAACCATTCATATCTGACATATTCTGTGTATGTGTGTGTATACAAATGTGTATGTTCGCATGTGCATGACTCTTTAATTAACAAGACATGAAAACGAAGCCTATTCGTTCAAGTGCATACACACAGACACACACACAGACACACACACATACACATCGCCACCACCACCACCACCATCACCAACAACAACAACAACAACAATCATTTCTAATAGAGGTACGAGGCCTGAAATTTAGGAGGAAGGGACTGGTTAATTACATAGAAACGAGAACTCAACTAGTACCTATTTTATCAACCCCCGAAAGGATGAAAGGCGAAGTCGACCTCAGTGGAATTTGAACCCAGAATGTAAAGACAAATAAAACGCCACTAAGCATTTTGTCTAGCGTGCTAACAAATCTGCTTGCTCACTGCCTTGAACCAACAACAACAACAACAACCCTTTTTACTATAGACACAGGGCCTGAAATTTTTTTTTGTGGAGGGAGGGGCAGTCAATTAGATCGACCCCAGTATGAAACTGGTACTTAATTTATCGACCCCCTAAAGGATGAAAGGCATGGCCAGAAAGTATTAGATAGCTGTTAAAAAAACTGACAAGCTAGGGCTTTTGAGCCAAGTTGACCTTGGTGGAATTTGAACCCAGAACGTAAAGATAGATGAAATGCTGCTAGGCATTTTGCCTGGCATGCTGACCATTCTACCAGCTCACCACCTTAACAACAGTAATGATAACAATAATAATAACACTATAGATTGGCTTGATCAGAGATGGCCTGGGGCTATAGAACATTGACAACAGTAATAAACTATCAGAGTTTTATGTCTGTAAGCAATCATTCGAGCGAGCAACCATACAAAGATGGGCTTCTATGTAGCAATGCAACAAATCGTAATCTTTACATATATATATCATATAATCTTTACACACACACACACACACACACACACACAAACACCAACACATGCACACACACACACACACACATGCCCACATACACATATACACACAAGTACATATACACACACACACACACATATATATATATATATATATACACACACATATATATACATACATGTACACATACACATATACATACACACATACACATTTATGTATATATATATATGTGTGTGTGTGTGTGTATGTGTATGTGTGTGTTTGTGTATAATATCATATAATATCACATATCACCGAAGGAAAACACACAAACACACACACACATATATACATATACATAAATACACACACGCATATATATATATATATATATATATATATATATATATATATATATATATATATATACACACACACATAGGTACATGCATATATATATATATATATATATATATATAGACACACACACACACACACACCGCATATGTATGTATATATGTAGGTATGTATGTATGTATGTAGGTATGTAAGTACTTATGTACATGCATGCTTGAAAACACATCTTAGAGATTTCTCACCAGTAAAAGGATATATTAAAAAAATAATTAAAATCAAACATAATCAAATTGTTCCTACCCTTAAATTTCTTCTTGGCATACTCTTTAGTAAGTATTGAATTTTGATTGAATATTTTCCATTGAAAATTCAATGAAAATTTCTTAAATGTCATAACATGTATGTTTTTAAAATCCGCCGTGAGAGATGGCTAAGTTCATGCATGAAACTTTTTGTTAAAAATAATTATTTAGTGAGTTCAGTTAATGTGCTTTCCAGATTCAGAGAATTATAACTGGAAACGAGATGAATAATTAATTATACTTAAAGAGTTGAAGTAGATGAGGAGTGTAACAACTTCATTGTTTCAGTGAAGTGTCTGTGTGATTATATGGTTTGTAAGTGTGTGTGTGTGTGTGTGTGCATGCATGTGTGGATGTGTGTGTGTGAGTCTGTGTGTATGTGTGAATGTATGTGTATATCCTCATGTGCATGTGTGAATATGAGTGAATGTGTGTGTATGCACATGATTGCATGTATGTGAATGTGTGTGTGTGTGTGTGCATGCCTGTATGTGCATACATGTGAATGTGTGTGTGTGTATGACTGCTTCCGTATGTGTGTATGTATAGTGAATGTGTTTGCCTGTTTGCATGTGTATGTATGCATGTGTGTGTTTGTATTTCTATATATGTATGTGTGAATGTATGTGTCTGCTTGCATGTATGTGTTCGTATTTGAACATGTGTATGTGTGTATGTGTATGTGAAAAGCGTATGTATGAAACTACATAATGTAAATGATACAATATGTGGAAACAAAACTGGAATGCTTAAGTGCACACACACACACACACACTCGTGATTTATATATGTATATATATACATTCATACATATATATACAAACAATGATGATGATATATGTATTTATATTTCATTATTTTGCTTAGGCATAGTGATACTAACAACCTGGTGTTAGAACCCAATACACATGTATTTCAGATAAAAATTGAAAGTCAAGTACAGAGCAGTGATAAGAAATTAAATAAATAACAAAAGAATGAGAAATCCTGTCATGAAATTCATAAGCTTATGGCTGTTTCTGCTACAAGATGCAATGCACCCACAGTTGAGTGCTTGTGTATCAGCCTATCCCTTCATTGGAGCTTCAAAGAGTTCCAATGAAGCTATAGGACGATACACAAGCACTCAGCTGAAACAGCAGAAACAGTTGTGAGCTAATGAAATTCATGACATAATTTCTTATTTCCTTGTCATTTGGTATTTATACATACATATACACAAGTACACACACATACACACATATATGTGTGTGTGTGCGTATATATATATATATATATAAATACACACACACATATGTGTGTGTGTGTGCATGAACCACATGGTTCTGGGTTCAGTCCCACTGCGTGGCACCTTGGACAAGTGTCTTCTACCACTTTGTACCGCTAGCTGCTTTGCCTTATATCCGACCTTCTCCTTATAAGCATGTATATTGTTCTTATTATTATTATTTCTCAACAAAACACCCTGTACCTCGTTCCTCTTTTGATTAGCGCTAACATAAGTATATTGATATATCACAGGGTAATGGTGTTTCATTTGTCATGTTTATATTCTTCGCTTCAAATCAGTATGTTATAAATCTTAATATTTTTATAACCTTAAACAAAACACATGTGTATGTATATATATATATATATATATATATGCATATGTGTCTATGTGAGTGTGTGGGGGGGTGGGGGGTGTATGTATATGTATATATATATATATATATATATATATATATATATATATACACATATATATATGTGTGTGTGTGTGTATGTGCATGTATGTATATATACAAGAATGTATGTTTAGGTGTGTGTATGTGTGCATATGTGTATGTGAAGGTGTGTATATGTGTGTATATGAATATATGTGTGTATGTGTTTGTATACACATATATATATATATATATATATATATATATATATATATATATATATATATATATATATATATATATACACATATATATACTTCTGCCTCATTCACCACTAGTGCTTTATTTTCCCCTTCTACAGTTAGCTAAGTTATTTCTTCTTAGTAATGCCACACAGGTTGTTGTTCGTACCTCCGGTGACTTTAACTAAGTATTTCTATTCTTCATGTTAACGTGTATGTTATTATCATTATTACTTCTCAAATAAATATCCTGTACCCTGCTTTACCATTAACTAACGTTAATATCCGTACAATAATGTAATATAATATAATATATCACTAGGCTACGATGTTTCATTTATTTTTATTCACTTTCTTCACTACATATAAATATGTAATTAGTTTTCCTTATACAGTATATATTTTATTTTGATGTACTCCCTTAGTTCTCTCCCTTCCTCCATTTTTGACTCAGCAATTAGCTCACGCTCTTTCAAATTTAACAGTACTACAACATATTTGTCTTTCTCCCCCTATTTCAATAATTCACTTAGTTTAACCTTTAGCATCACATTTACAACCCCCTCCCTTTATATCTCTATGTAAACAAGCGTTCTTATTCTTAAAGCCCATGGAATAATATCATTGATCCCTTTATATCTCTATGTAAACAAACGTTCTAATGGTCACTAACCATGTAACATCTTTGCTCGTAAGTTACCGCATCATTTCGTATTTGTCTTGCTCTTATATGTTTATTATGAATTCCCTGAAGAGGAATATATGAGGAATCCCAGTAGCTCTTACTTCTTTGTGAAGAAGCTCTCATATATTTTGAAACATGTGTAGGAATTAAAGGAACTTTTATTTATATGTGTTTTGCTCCATTTATTATTATTATTATTATTCATATCTTCTCAAAATGTATCACTTTAACTTGGTATTTCTACCTGTAAAACGGCTGTGATATCTTGTTTTCTAGTGTAATTTTGCTACCTCTGGTAACTATTAACATATTTACATTATCAAAGGTTTTTTTAAAAACTGAGATAATATTAATATATACATAAACTTATATATACACATATATATAATATATATATATATATATGTATGTATGTATGTATGTATGTATGTATGCATGTATATATGTAATGTAAGATAATAGTTTCACTGTGTATATATTATATATAATGGAAGTATTAATAGAGAAACTATTAAAATTGAAACTATTATCTCACATTACAATAGAGTCGTTATTGTTTCACTTTTGACACGTAATACGGAAAAAGACAAAGTGATTGCTCCAGGCTTGCATTAAGCAAGAAGTTAAAATTTTTGGGGGCCCATGACACTCCATGGTCCCTGAGTAGTGTATGTGTAAAATTTGAAGGAAATGGTTTGGGTAGTTCTTGAGTTTTAGTGTTGCACACATACAGAAACACTGATAGACACACAGACACACGTTCTCAGTTTTACATATGTATATATGTGTGTGTGTGTGTGTGTGTGTGTGTGTGTGTGTGTGTGTGTGTGTGTAGGCTTGTATGTATGTGTGTGTAGGGGAAGTATTTATAAGCACACATACACACACACACACACACATACATACACAAAGTCATACACATTTTTTATGTGTCATGTCCAGAATGTAGGATATAGACAGTTATGTCCTTCTGCAAATCTCTGTTCTTTGTTTGCTATAACGGTTCCACTTCCTGATGTTTAATACCTCTTTCTTCTCATCAAGCTTGACATCCATATCCCCCCGCCCCCTTCCTCAGCTTCTTTTCCCTTCAATCTTTCCGTTCATCACTAAATTCTCCAAACATCTCTTTCCTCATCACATAACCAAAAAATTTCACTTACTGGGTCTCTTTATCACACAAAGCAGTTTCCTATTTACCAGCCTGTCATCACTTCTTCCTTTATTAGACACTTAGTCCATATGTATGGAAACTGTCTACTACTAAATAATGGAAACCGTATACTTCTGCTGAGGATCTCCACATAAACGGACCCACACTGGTGCTGCATAAAAGCACCCAGTACCCTGTAAAGTTTTTGGATTTAGGAAGGGTATCCAGTCATAGAGACGATGCCAAAGCAGACATGAAGCCTGGGCAGTTCTTCAGCTGGTCAGCTTCTGACAAACTGATGATGATGATGATAATGATGATGATGATGATAATGATGATGATGATGATAATGATGATGATGATGATAATGATGATGATTAAATTCATACGCATATGCACACATACAAATATGTATATACACACACATAACATGTTTTAAATAACTGACCTATTCTTTTATTTTTTTACTTGTTTTTGTCATTTCAATGTGGCCATGCTGGTGCGTTTTAGTCAAACAAATCAACCCCAGGACTCCTTTTTTAAAACCTATTACTTATTCTATCAGCCTCTTTTGCCAAATTGCTAAATTATGGGGATGTAAGTACACCAACACCGATTGTGAAGTGATGATGGAGGACGGACGGACGGACGGACACACACACACACACAAAACGTGTGGTGGTGGTGCTGGTGCTGGTGGTGGCAGTGATGGTTCTGGTAACAGTTGCAGCTGATGCAGTGACAGCAACAGTGGTAGTGACAATGAGTGTTGTTGTTGATGATGTTGTTGTTTAACCCCAGGTAGCTCTGACAGAACAGGCAGGACACATTACGGAAGACCATTCCTATCATATCATCTGTCCTCCAGAAACAGTATAGCCCAGACAACTTAGTTCAATATGTACTTTTAGAAGATATGTGACCCCAAAAAGGCTCCTGAAAATGGTGGTGGTGGTGGTGGTGGTGGTGGTGGTACTGCTGCTGCAGCTGCTAATGAGAGTGGTGATGAGGAGGATACTGCTGATAATAATAATGATGGCTGTCCTTCTGGTAGTAGTGATGTTGATGGTGGTGGTGGTGGTGGTTGTGGTGGTGGTGGTGGTTGTGGTGGTGGTGGTGGTTATGGTGGTGGTGGTGGTGGTGGTTTTGGTGGTGGCGGTGGTGGTGGCAGTGGTGACATGCTAGTGGGAGTAATGGTGGTTGTTTTGATGACTGTGGGACTTGGTTGTGTGAGGGCATGACAGTATGCATGTGTGCAAGTACACAGGAGTGGCTGTGTGGTAAGTAGCTTGCTTACTAATCACATGGTTCCTGGTTCAGTTCCACAGCCTCAGGCCGACCAAAGCCTTGTGTGTGGATTTGGTAGGTGGAAACTGAAAGAAACCCATCGTATACATATACTATGAACCTTTTTACTCCCTTACTTTTACTCCCTTACCTTTAGTCCCTCCCCTTACTTAGCGGTCATTCTAATAGCTCTTTTGTCTTAACAACGGTCAACCACACAGTAATTTCCCTTTGTTTAACGGTCATTTTCATAGGAATTTTCAATGGCCAGATAACTGAAGAGATGGTGGTGTGGGTTTCCGTCCCAGTATCAGAAACTC
>NC_142933.1:25366799-25391799 GCF_046866305.1 Octopus bimaculoides
CTTTCTACTGTAGGAATGAGGCCTAAAATTTTGGAGAAGGGGTCTAGTCAATTATATTGACCCCAGTGCTTAACTGGTACCTATTTTATTAACCCCAAAAGGTGATGATAATAATGATGGTTTCAAATTTTGGCACAAGGCCAGCAGTTCTGGGAAAGGAGGTAAGTTGATTATGTCAACCCAACACTCAACTGGTAGTTATTTTATCGACCCTGAAAAGATGAAAGGCAAAGTCAACCTCAGCGGAATTTGAACATAAAGACAGACAAACAGCTGCTAAGCATTTTCCCCTGCATGCTAATGATTCTACCAGCTCACTGCTTTAATAATAATAGTAATCATCATCATCATCATCATCATCGTTTAACGTCCGCTTTCCATGCTAGCATGGGTTGGACGATTTGACTGAGGACTGGTGAAACCGGATGGCAACACCAGGCTCCAGTCTGATTTGGCAGAGTTTCTACAGCTGGATGCCCTTCCTAACACCAACCACTCAGAGAGTGTAGTAATGATGATAATAATAATAATAATGATGATAATAATAATAATAATAATGATGATAATAATAATAATAATGATGATGATAATAATGATAATAATAATAATAATAATAATAATAATAATAATGATAATAATGATGATGATAATAATAATAATCCTTTCTACTAAAGGCACAAGGCCTGAAATTTGGGGGAGGGGGATAATCAATTACATCGACCCCACTGTTTCATTGTTATTTAATTTATCAACCTCGAAAGGATGAAAGGCAAACTCGACCTCAGTGACCTCAGCAGAATTTGAACTGAGAACGTAAAGATGGACAAAACACTGCTAAGCCTTTTGCCCAGCATGCTAACGGTTCTGCCAGTTTGTTGCCTTAATAATAATAACAAAAATAATAATAATAATGATAACAATATTTTTTCTACTCTTGGCACAAGGTCTAAAATTTTCATGGGTGATGTCCAATCAGTTACATCAACCCCAGTGTTCATCTGGTAATTACTTTATTAACTCCTAAAGGGTGAAAGGCATTGATAACCTTGAGAAAATTTGAACTCAGAACATAACAAAAATAGGAGAAATGCTGCTAAACATTTTGTCCATCAAACTGAGATTATTGTAATCAATGTCTCTGTGCAGTACAACTCATCAGAAAATATGGTTATGAAAGCAACTATAAACCAAGTAAAGAAAGACAGCGATTATAGCCAAAATGTGCGTGCTTCATACACAGAGTAAAACATGGCAAAACAGAAAAAGGGAACAGTAAAAGAGCCATTAAGAGGAATGAGTTTTGAAGTTATCCTAGATATACTATTTTCAAATAATTAAAAAAATGAAATTGCCAGAAATGGAATGCCTTTGAACATAAGTTTAAGACCAGCTCTCTGTGGGAACTCCCATATACTGATGACTGTATAGCAGAGTCTGTGGAAGGCTTGGAGAAGAATTTCTAGGCATGAAAACCAATGCTAGAATCAAGAACTCTGAGAGTAAACTTGGTAAAGACTAAAGGTTTAGTAATTAGGTGAAAAGAGAGCTTTACTGCCATTAGGGAAATGACTGTGGCTGATGTGCAGAGAAGTAGATATATGGACATTATTATTAAATTATATTTCTAGATTTCTTGCTAATAGAGAAAGTGTGAGTTTCTAACTGAGATCCAAGGCTCCTTCATTGGAATTTCAACATCAACAGGGTACTTGTGTACAGCTGTGTGTATGTATGTGAATATTTGGAGTGAGTGCTTGTGTAAATCTGAATGTTTTGTTTTATGTAGATGGATGGATGGATGAATGGATGGATTGAGGGATGGATATATGTAGTAGGAAAAGAAGTAGTAGTTACAATGTACGTATAGAGCATGGCTGTTGCCAGTACCGCCTGACTGGCCTTCGTAGGATTTTCGAGCGAGATCGTTGCCAGTGCCCCTGGACTGGCTCTTGTGCGGGTGGCACATACAATGCACCATTTTGAGCGTGGCCATTGCCAGTACCGCCTGACTGGCCTTCGTAAGATTTTCGAGCGAGATCGTTGCCAGTGCCCCTGGACTGGCTCTTGTGCGGGTGGCACATACAATGCACCATTTTGAGCATGGCCGTTGCGAGTACCACCTGACTGGCCCTCGTGCCGGTGGCACGTAAAAGCACCCACTACACTCTCTGAGTGGTTGGCGTTAGGAAGGGCATCCAGCTGTAGAAACTCTGCCAAATCAGATTGGAGCCTGGTGTTGCCATCCGGTTTCACCAGTCCTCAGTCAAATCGTCCAACCCATGCTAGCATAGAAAGCGGACGTTAAACGATGATGATGATGATGATGTATACAACTTATATATTGAAACAGATTTTCTATGCTGATTTCAAGACACTGAGCCTTACAAAGGAGATAACAACGGGCCAAAATATCTAGTGCCTTACTGTGCTTAAGAAAACCCACCCCTTCCCCCTCATCAGAATTATTAATGCTCCTCTCCCTGCTGAAGAGGTTTTTACCTTGAGAGCCCTTTTACCAGTCCACATAAAACGTACCTACTCTGGTTCACATAAAAGGCACCAGTTCCAGTCTCTGTAAAAAGCACCCATGCTGGTCCTCATAAAACCCCTCTGCTGGTGGCACGTAAAAAGCACCCAGCACATTCTGTAAAGTGGTTGGCGCTAGGAAGGGTATCTAATCATAGAAACCAAGTCAAATCAGGCTGGAACCTAGTATAGCTTTCTCGCTTGCCAGTTCTGGCCGAACCATCCAACCCATGCCAGCATGGAGAATGGATGTTAAATGATGACAATTATGATAACTTCCATTTTATTTATATTTGAAAAATTTTCTCCTAATTTATTAATTGCAAAGTCTTTGATCAGTTCTTAAAAATCAATCTTATGTAACACATCTGATAGTTATATTTCCAATCATATAAACCACTTCAAATATTATTTTAGCAAGTTTTAAAGAGATTTCTTTTGTGCTGTAAAACATTTACCATTTCTGTGGTTCTCTCACTTCCCCCGATGCCCCAAGAATGTGCTTATTTTGTTCAATGATTTATCCAGTACTACATTGGCTGGATATGTTTTCATGGCAGATTGCAAATGAACAAGATTGCTTGAATGATAACACACAATATCAAGACAAGGAAACAAAAAGCACACACACACTCATGCAAACACACACACACTCATGCAAACACACACACACTCATGCAAGCACACACAAACACATATCCATACACATGTGTACATATATATAGGTGAAGGCGCATGGCGAGTTCAATTCTCGGCAGTGCGTTGTGTCCTTGAGCAAGACACTTTATTTCACACTGCTCCAGTTCACTCAGCTGGCAAAAATGAGTAGTACCTGTATTTCAAAGGGCCAGCCTTATCACACTCTGTGTCATGCTGAATCTCCCTGAGAACTATGTTAAGGGTACACGTGTTTGTGGAGTGCTCAGCTACTTGCATGTTAATTTTACAAGCAAGCTGTTCTGTTGATCGTATCAGCTGGGACCCTCGTCGTCGCAACTGACGGAGTGCTCCTACCTACCAACATATATACACACATATAAATACACTACAAGCTTCTTTCAGTGTCTGTCTACTAAATCCACCAACAAGGTTTCGGTCAGCCCAAGACTATCATAGAAGACACTTATCAAGATGCTGCACAGTGAGATTGAACCAGAAGCCATGAGGTTGGTCACAAAACAAACTTCTTAACCACACAGTCAAACCTGTGCCAACTTTGTCATGCATTTCCATCATTTCAATACCTGTCCATAAAGGTCTAGCCTCCTTCTCTGCTTTCATATGTATCAAAACTCTTCTGATCGTACAGCTGTCAGCTTCAATAGTTGGTCCCTCTTTATGTCTACTTGGGGTAGAGCCTTTCTTATACATTCCCTTCATTCAGAATCCTTTCATAGTTACATTTCAAGGCTTATTTTATTATTTTTTTAATTTTAAGCTGTATCTGTGAGGACAAGTACACTGCTATGATTCTGTACACGCATTTTCTTGACATCTTAACTCATGCTAACACACTGCTTTATATCTGGGAACACCTCACACCTCTCATTCTCACATCACGTGTATGTATGTAAGCATGCATCTATGTATGTATGTATGCATGTACGTATATACGTATCTATTAATGCATATGTGTGTTTGTGCTTATGTATGTATTCAAATATATGTGTGTGTATTGCATGTATGCATGTGTGTATGTGTTCTTGGTTATGCTGTGTCTATTTATGACACATAAATATAACATGCAAAGATTAATAGAATAAAAACCAAACTTGAATTAAGCTCCGAAGTCGATAGGATCTACAAAAACCCTTGAGGACTATGTCCTAGCATCACCATATTTTAATCACTAAAACCAGTAAGAGAATAGAAGAATAAAAGAATATGCGTATGTGTATATATGTATCCCTCTCCTTATAAATTTGCCCACCCTTCTTATCCTCAGTTCATATCCTTTCACATCCTCATTGTTTACCTTGAGAAAACAGCCTGACACCTCATCACCACTATCATTATTTCTCTCCCACCCTCGTCGAACCAAATTTGATGACTGGCTCCCATGCCAACCTCTCCTTCATTGGACACTAAACTCGGCTTGCGAAGACCTGTTGGGGTAAGGGAAATCAAAATCGTGATTGAACTAAATTTGATGACTGGCACCAGTGCCAGTGGAGCGCTAAGAGCACCGTTTGAGCGTGATCATTGCCAGAGCAGCTGTCTGGCTTCCGTGCCAGTGGCATGTAAATAGCACCATTTCAGCGTCATCACTACCAGTGTCACCTTACTGGCACTTGTGCCGGTGGCATGTGAAAAATCATTCAAGCGAAGTCAATGCCAGTGCCACTGGACTGGCTCCTGTGCAGGTGGTACGTAAAAAACACCATTTTGAGCATGGCCATTGCCAGTACCGCCTGACTGGCCCTCATGCCGGTGGCATGTAAAAGCACCCACTACACTCTCAGAGTGATTGGCGTTAGGAAGAGCATCCAGCTGTAGAAACTCTGCCAGATCACATTGGAGCCATCTGGTTCGCCAGTCCTCACTCAAATCGTCCAACCCATGCCAGCATGGAAAGTGGATGTTAAATGATGATGATGATGATGATAATACCTGTTATTGTCCGTGTATCATACTTTGAGCATTCAATACTTGGCATAAAGCTGCCTCCCTCTCTACTGTGCCTTCATTTATGTGAGGACTTGGTCTTGGTCTTGCAAGTTACTTGGTGACCTCATTAATGCTGGTGCCACAGAAAAAGCACACAGTACACTTTGTAAAGCGATTGTCATTAGGAATGGCATCAAGCCATAGAAACCATGCCAAAGGAGACAATGGAGTGCGATGCTGTATTCCAGCTAGTTAAATTCTGTTGAACTGTCCCACCCTTGTCAGCATGGAAGACATACTAAATGATGAACATGATGATGATGATGATGATGATATATGTGTGTGTGTGTGCATAATAGCATGTATGCATGCATGTATATATGCATGTATATATGTATGCATGCATGTATGTACATACGTATGAACGTATGTTCATACGAATGCATGTATGTATGTATGTATGTATGTATGTATGTATGTATGTATGTATGTATGTATGTATACATTGCATGCATGTGTATATATGCCTGCATCGATACCAAAATTGAATGATGACAGTAAATCACAATCACCAGAATGTAAATTACAAAATCATAACAGAATAACCAAATCTTTAAACAGGGAAAATCGTAAACACTGAACAGTAAACAGCCTAATCAGTGAACCTCAAAATAAAATAAAATATTTGTATTCAAAATGTCTGTTTTATGCAGTTCATGAAACAAAACATAGAATACGTATATATTTAATTTCTTCCACAATATTAATACGTTTTTCTGGATACCCAGGAGGGAAATTAACCTAGAAAATATGACTAAACACATGAACAGGAAATCAAATTTTATAGTTTGTTTTTTCCTTATTCAAATTACATTTTTGTTGGGTTTTTTTCCCAATTCCATTTTTCTAAATTTTCAAAATATTTTTAGAATTTTTTTTAATGTTTTTGTTTTGTTTCTTTTCTTGTTGTTGTTGTTGTTGTTGTTGCTGTCACTGTTGTTGTTGTTATGTGTGGTGGCTTAACTTAAACCTTGTTTAACTCTCTGAAATATTGTATGTACTGTTTTAAATATAGATTTCACAGCTGGATACTAGTATTTTATAATATCTAACATCTAGTATTCAGTTGTTTTTCGAGAGGTGGGGGTGTGATTTTTTGGTTTGGTTGTTTTCTCTCTGTATCCCCAAATTTCATTCTTACAATAGACAAGTCTCCTGTCCAGTGGCAGCAAAAAATATATTTATTTATTTATCCCAAATCTGCTTTATAACATGAAACTGGCATTTAGCATTTTACAACGTGCTTTAGGTGCAGTAATGCTTGTGTGGGGTTAGCAAGTTCATTTCATTATTATTTGGTTTTGTCTTTAGCCTCATTCTATAGCACCTTGAGCAAGTGGTTTCTATTATGGTCAACAAAAACCTTATGAGAAGATTTCATAGTCAGAAACTAAAAGAAGCATGTTGTGTGTGTGAGTACATAATATATCATCATCATCATCATCATCATCATCATCGTTTAACGTCCGCTTTCCATGCTAGCATGGGTTGGACGATTTGACTGAGGACTGGTGAAACCGGATGGCAACACCAGGCTCCAATCTAATTTGGCAGAGTTTCTACAGCTGGATGCCCTTCCTAACGCCAACCACTCCGAGAGTGTAATGGGTGCTTTTATGTGCCACCAGCACAAAGGCCAGTCAGGCAGTACTGGCAACAGCCATGCTCAAAATGGTTTATTTTACGTGCCACCTGCACAAGGAGCCAATCCAGTGGCACTGGCAACAACCTCACTCAAATGTCTTTTCCCATGGCACCGGCACAAGTGCCAGTAAGGCAACGCTGGTAATGATCACGCTATCTATCTATCTATCTATCTATCTATCTATCTATCTATCTATATATATATATATATATATATATATATATATATATATATATATATATATATATATATATATATATATATACAGTGGTGGGCATGGTTCTGTTAATCTGCTAACAGCAGATTAGCAAAGCTAACTTTTCATTTAGTGGATTAGCGTTTTTGCTAACATTGGAAATCATTAGCAGACCAATTAGCTTCCACTAAATATAGTTCCGCTAACTTTAAATTCGCTAACAAAATTCATACATTTGTTTCTGTCTGTTGTGGGTACGTCTTGAAGAGTCCGTCAGGCATGCTGTTGCTGACTACATATACATGTGACAAGACATAATCGGTCAATGCAGCAGCAGCTAGCTGAGAAGCATTGTGTAATTCTGCAGTTCTGAGTTGTGTTCACTTACAACGTTGTCACATTACAGACAGTCTTACAGTGTCAGCAACAGCAGTATACATTATCAGCTTATCAAGTAATTGCTTATTGTCATGGAAGGTGAAGACGTTTTGTTCAGCCTGAGGATGAAGGGCCTGTTGGAGAGTTTGTAACAGCTGTGTGTGAGGCAGAGATCGCTCAGGTTGAGGGTCAGGAGTCTCAGAATTCATGACCCTACATTGAGGACTACTTTGTCCTTATGTAAAGGGCTAAGAGGAATGCCAAAATCCTGTACTTCCGGTGTGTCATGTGCCAGCCCAAGGAGATTACCATCAAGGGACAAGCGGCAAGCTTCCACAACTTGATGTCGCAAGTCAAGAGGAAAGACCCAATGCATGCCATCCAGTTTGAGGAGAGGATCAAGGCTGCCTCTTTCTGTGGAAAAACAGACAATCTTCTGGTAGCAGTGCCAGTAGCCAATCATCACAGCCATGTGCAAAGAAAGCACACCAGCCCAGCATTGACATGGCATTTGCCCAAACTGCTGACACTGGTATCTGTCAGCCTATGGTGGGCAGAAGGATTGTAGACCTGTTTGTTGACAACATGCTACCACTGCATGTAGTTGAGTCCTTCACCTTGGTCGGCCTGGTCAAGACGCTGAACCCCAGCAAGACGTCAATGTCCCACTGCACTCTGGGAAGGATGATCTTAGCCAGCCATAAACAGCTGGAATATCGTACAAGGTATTTATAAATTAAAATTATATAAGATTACTATATTATTATTATGGCGTACTTCATATTTTCTTAATTAATGTAATAAAATGCAGAATAATTAATTGAAATAAATGTCATAATATATAATGTATGAATGGAGAAATTGTACAATAATTCTTCTCTGATTTTACTCATTCTCAAATTTGATAGATATATAGCGGTATGTAAGCTGAGTCAAGAAATCTCTAGTGAGACTTTTTATTGATGTACCTGAAGAGACCCAGAATGGGTCAAAACATGTGTTGTGCCCAATAAAGTCTATTACATGTTCCATAAATTAAGTACCAGTGAAACACTAGGGTTGATGTAATCAATTAGAACCCCACAAAAAAAAAAAATTCAGGCCTTGTGCCTTTAATAGAAAGGATTATTATTATTATTATTATTATTATTATTATTATTATTATTATTATTATTATTATTATTATAGCTATTTTGTGTAAAAGAAATTATCATTATGTTAGAAAAGAATTATTGTTATTATTTGTCCAAATATGTAGATTCTGCTCAGATTTTCTCCTTCTTTTAGGAGGGGCCAAAATTCAAGACTTCAGCATATTCAAAAATTAGGTTTAGCAAAGATTTTGGATATTCAACAGATGTGCAGATGGCTGAGATGGTAACACAGCATTCCAGTTCATCTCAACCAATACAGGCCCTTTTAAGGATATTTAAAGTTTTATTGTTTGAAATATACCAGAACATGTGGACAGATGGAAGTGTAGAGTTGATGGTGGTGGTGGTGGTGGTGGTGGCAGTGGCGATGGTGGTAGCATTGTTGATGTCGTTGTTTTTAGTGGTGGTTGTGGTAGCGATGGTGTTGGTGGTAATAATGGCAGTGGTGTTGTTGTTGATGTTGTTGGTGTTGGTGTTGGTGTTGGTGCAGTAGGGATGGCAGTGGTGGTGGTGGTGGTGGTGGTGGTGGAGGTGGTGGTGAAAATGGCAATGAATATTCAGAATTTCTGCAATTTAATCAGGTTTGTTCTGTTTATTTCTGCATTTTGGTTTTTTTAACAAAACAAACAAACAAACAAAAGAACTACAAAAATAAACAGAAGAAAACAATGTGGGAATCTAAATTCTGTATGAGAAGATTGGTGTGAAGAATTATGATGGATTAAAGAAAATAAAGAACGTGGAAAGGCTACACAGATAGATAGAAACATCTGACTTGTCTTTGGAAACAGTAGTTCTTCAAGTAAATGATGATTTTTGGTGAGAATAAAAAGAGATTTTGCTGCCATGTAAGATTTTCATGTTGGAAACTAACTAGCCTTCATATATATGTGTGTGTGGGGGGTATATGTGTGTGTGCGTGTGTATATATATATATATATATATATATGTATATATGTATATATGTGTGCATGTTTGTGTATATGTGCGTGTGTGTGTGTGTGTGTATATATATATATATATATATATATATATATATACATGCATGTATGTATGTCTGTGTATATATATTATATATATATATATATATATATATATATATATATATATATATATATATATATATATATAATCAAAATAAGCAGCACGGATTTCAAAGATGATTGCAGTACGCACGTTTCATGATACTCCATTTATTTAAGTAATGCGAGCATTACATTAAATGCAATATGAAGAGCAATCTTCAGCTGCACGAAAATGCAGAAAATTACAGTAGAATAGACATATTATAATTGTGGTAACATTTCAAATCCAAGTGGGCGGAAGAATACATAAAAATCCAAGTGGGAGGAAGAATACATAAATCCATCTTGACATAGCCGAGTCTATCAGGCTAGTAATTGATTCTAGGCAAAAGTTCTAACTGTCTCTGATTTTATTGTCTCTTATCTAGTGGTGATAGCATAAGGGACAATTACTTCTAAGGAAAGGGAAATATACCAGAACATAATACCATACCATTCGATATTTGGGTGCCTTAACATAAGTACCATATTCAATCTTGAATCTAAATCTAAACCTTCTATATATATATATATATATATATATATATATATATATATATATATATATATACATGCATGTATGCATGTCTGTCTGTGTATATATGTATATATATATATATATATATATATATATATATATATATATATATATATATATAGCCCGTTGTATGTATGTGTGTGTGTGTGTGTGTGTCTGTGTTTGTCCCCCCAGCATCACTTGACAACCGATGCTGGTGTGCTTACATCTCTGTAACTTAGCAGTCCGGCAAAAGAGAACGATAGAATAAGTACTAGGCTTACAAAGAATAAGTCCTGGGGTCGATTTGCTTGACTAAAGGCGGTGCTCCAGCATAGCTACAGTCAAATGACTGAAACAAGTAAAAGAGTGACAGTAAAAGAGTGACAGTAAAAGAGATTTATTCACATACATACCAAACTAGTTTCCACAACTTTTTTGTTTATCAATGGTATAAATGTATATAAAACAATGGGATTTGAACAGAGTTTAAAATTATTAAGCAGAAATCAATTTCTACTTCGTAATTTTAAAATGTAAAATGCACTTGTGATGGCACTAAGTAAACACACCCAAACTGCTGGCATGTAAAAGGTAAAAGGTACCCAGCACACTCTGTTAAGTAGTTGACATTAGGAAGGACATTCACCAATAGAAATTGTGCCAAAACAGGCAATTGTAGTCTGAACAGCTTCTGTCAAACCCTCCAACCCATGCCAGCTGAAAAATGGACGTTAAATCTTACCATAATGGGTGTTATGTCGGTCCGTCTGTTTGTCTGTTCTCTTTTCCCGGTCAAACAGCTTGACCAATGGTTGCAATGCTTTTTGAGAATACGAATGAGATAAGCCGGAACCGAAAAAAATGCGATAAAGTATGATTATTTTGTGGATATCGAGTTTTGAATTGATAAATCACCTTCGCATTTTTATGAAAAATTCACCAGCCATGAGTAACTCTAGATTTTCATCATATAGTTTGTGGCCTCATCATAGATACGAAGGGGTGCGTGAGGACAATTAATAGCGAAAATAAAATGGAAAAAGTGTGTTTTATTCTTTTACTTGTTTCAGTCACTTGACTGTGGCAATGCTGGAGCACCGCCTTTAGTCAAACAAATCAACCCCTGGACTTATTCTTTGTAAGCCTAGTACCCATTCAAATCACTAAGTTATGGGGACATAAGCACACCAACATTGGTTGTCAAGCGATGGTGTACATACATACATACATACATATATACACACACACACAAATACATACATACATACAAACATGCATACATATATATCATCATCATCATCATCATCGTTTAACGTCCGCTTTCCATGCTAGCATGGGTTGGACGACTTGACTGAGGACTGGTGAAACCGGATGGCAACACCAGGCTCCAATCTAAATTTGGCAGAGTTTCTACAGCTGGATGCCCTTCCTAACGCCAACCACTCAGAGAGTGTAGTAGGTGCTTTTACGTGTCACCTGCACGAAGGCCAGTCAGGCGATACTGGCAACGGCCACGCTCGAAATGGTGTCTTTTATGTGCCACCCGCACAAGCCAGTCCAGGGGCACTGGCAACGATCTCGCTCGAAAATCCTACAGGAGCCAGTCAGGCGGTACTGGCAATGGCCACACTCAAAATGGTGCATCTCATGTGCCACCCGCACAAGAACCAGTCCAGGGGCACTGGCAACGATCTTACTTGGCTTGCCGGGTCTTCTCACGCACAGCACATTTCCAAAGGTCTCGGTCAGTAGTCATCGCCTCGGTGAGGCCCAATGTACGTAGGTCTTGCCTCACCACCTCAGCCCAGGTCTTCCTGGGCCTACCTCTTCCACGGGTTCCCTCAACTGTTAGGGTGTGGCACTTTTTCACGCAGTTATCCTCATCCATTCTCACCACATGTCCATACCAGCGCAATCGTCTCTCTTGCACGCCACAACTGATGCTTCTAATGTTCAGCTTTTCTCTCAAGATACTTACACTCTGACGGGTATTCACATTGACATTACACATCCAACGGAGCATACTGGCTTCATTCCTTGCGAGCTTACGTATGTCCTCAGCAGTTACAGCCCATGTTTCACTGCCATGTAGCATGGTTGTTCGTACGCATGCGTCATACAGTCTGCCTTTTACTCTGAGTGAGAGTCCCTTTGTCGCCAGCAGGGGTAAGAGCTCTCTAAACTTTGCCCAGGCTATTCTTATTCTAGCAGCTACACTTTCAGCGCACCCACCCCCACTACTAACTTGGTCGCCCAGATAGCGGAAGCTTTCGACTACCTCTAGTTTTTCACCCTGGAATGAGATAGAAGTTGTTTCCTGTTTGTTTACAGTCTTTATTGCACCTGAACATCTGCCACAAACAAAAACTAACTTGCTAGTTAACCTGCCTTTGATGTTGCTGCACCTCTTATGTGTCCATAGCTTGCACCGGGTACATCTTATAGAGTTACTACCTACTCCTTTTCTACATACTGAGCAGGGCCATCTACCTGAAGGGGTTTGTGTTTTATCTACCTTCCTACTTATTAGGATTTTGGTTTTAGCTAGGTTGACTCTAAGGCCCTTCAATTCTAGACCTTGCTTCCACACCTGAAACTTCTCCTCTAGTTCTGATAGTGACTCCGCAATTAGGGCAAGGTCATCAGCATAGAGGAGCTCCCAGGGGCAACCTGTCTTGAACTCCTCTGTGATTGCCTGGAGGACTATGATAAATAAGAGGGGGCTGAGGACGGAACCTTGGTGGACCCCTACCTCTACCCGGAATTCATTGCTGTACTCATTTCCAACCCTCACCTTACTGGCAGCATCTCTGTACATGGCTCGCACAGCTCTCACTAACCATTCTTCTATCCCAAGTTTCCTCATTGACCACCAGATAAGGGATCGGGGGACCCTGTCAAAGGCTTTCTCCATGTCAACGAAAGCCAGGTACAGAGGTTTATCCTTGGCTAGGTATTTCTCCTGCAGCTGTCTTACTAGAAATAAGGCATCAGTAGTGCTTTTACCTGGCACGAACCCAAATTGCATCTCATCTAAATTGATTCGCTCCCTAATTAGTTGGGCTATGACCCTCTCTGTAACTTTCATAACCTGATCTAACAGCTTGATGCCTCTCTCTATATATATATATGTATATATATATATATATATATATATATATATATATATATATATATATATATATATATATATATATATATATATATATATATATATATGTATGTATGTATATATATATATATATATATATATATATATAATAATAATATTAGGGACAAACTCAAAAATTACAGGTAAAAAACTCAATTAAAATCAATTTATAAAAAATTAAAATTAAATTGAGCCTTATAGATAAAGTATATATGAAATATATAGTTTTAGGGAAAATAACCAATTTTCAAGAACTCATCGATGAAAATCCACTATCACATATAGAAAAATTAATAATTAAAAGCACAATAAATTAGTATAATATAAAGTAAAGTAAATATCATAAGATAAATATAATAAAAAGATTACACGTGTTTCATAACCAATTTTCAAATAGAAAAGAAATTTAAATCGATTAAAATCAATTGAAATTATCGAAAATAAGTTCTATTCAAAAATATAGCTACTCGTCAGATCGTAAGTAGAACAATAGTTAGATATATATCTCAACCAACAATAAGTACCAAATGAATTAATATGAAATACTTATTATATAAAGATAGAAAAATTATTTTAAAAATATCATAATATCAAAATAATAACCATTCAATAATCATCCCTTCATCCATTATAATAACATGTATATTATATACAAAAAACATCTTACATAAATTATCATTGTTTTAAATTATCATTGTTTTAAATACAAGTTGAACGAAGTTTAAGTTTAAAATAATAATGAAGATAAAATTAGTACATATTTAACCGGTGTAATAGTTAAAGCTATACTATTTAAAGCTAAAGACGTTTATTTAATTATAATTAAAGATCAATTGAATAATAGAAAAATACAAAAATACAAGTTTGAATTACGGAAAAATTTGGATAAGTACTGTTTTCACTTTGCTAAAGATTTTCTACTATTTGAAAATAATATGTATTCTTGTTTTTATACTATTCATTTGGTTCTTTATAGATTATTTTAATAGATAACTTATTTAACACTAAATTATTTAGAAGTTATAGTTTCATTTCAACATAATATTAGAACTTCGATTGGAATAGTGTTGATATATTTTCGATTATTTTTGATTAATATTATTTGATTAATTATTAATCTTTATAGTTTTTAATATCGTTAAAGTTTTTTAAAATCAAAACTTTGTATATATATATAAAGTTTAACCTTTTATTCTTAATAATTTTTTCTTTCCTAATTTTTTCATTCATAATTTTTTCCATTCATAATTTTTTCATTCATATTTTTTATTATTACGTTTGTAGAAATAAATAATCTTGTATTTTTGTATTTTTCTATTATTCAATTGATCTTTAATTATAATTAAATAAACGTCTTTAACTTTAAATAGTATAGCTTTAACTATTACACCGGTTAAATATGTACTAATTTTATCTTCATTATTATTTTAAACTTAAACTTCGTTCAACTTGTATTTAAAACAATGATAATTTAAAACAATGATAATTTATGTAAGATGTTTTTTGTATATAATATACATGTTATTATAATGGATGAAGGGATGATTATTGAATGGTTATTATTTTGATATTATGATATTTTTAAAATAATTTTTCTATCTTTATATAATAAGTATTTCATATTAATTCATTTGGTACTTATTGTTGGTTGAGATATATATCTAATTATTGTTCTACTTACAATCTGACGAGTAGCTATATTTTTGAATAGAACTTATTTTCGATAATTTCAATTGATTTTAATCGATTTAAATTTCTTTTCTATTTGAAAATTGGTTATGAAACACGTGTAATCTTTTTATTATATTTATCTTATGATATTTACTTTACTTTATATTATACTAATTTATTGTGCTTTTAATTATTAATTTTTCTATATGTGATAGTGGATTTTCATCGATGAGTTCTTGAAAATTGGTTATTTTCCCTAAAACTATATATTTTATATATATATATATATATATATATATATATATATAGACAAGATTCTGTGAGTTTCCATCTACCAAATACACTCACAAAGTCTTGGTCAGCCCAAGGCTGTAGTAGAAGACACCTGCTCAAGGTGCGGCACATGGTGGGACTGAACCCAGAACCATGTGGTTGGTAAGCAAGCTACTTACCACAGCAACTTCTGAGTTAAGGTCCACTACAACTGTTTTGAGATCTTATTTTTTATTGATAAATAAATTGAGTGCATCACGAAAAAACGTTTTCTTCAGGTGAATAAAAAAATTAAAACCTTACAATTTTCAATTTGGTTCAGAAAAACATATCAAGATATGGAATGTGTGTTGACCCTGTTATTTTGGCAGTAAATAGGCATACATACATACATACATACAAACCTACATAAATAAAAATCTGTAAAGCTTTCCAGAAGTTTATCATTTAAATATATATGAACATGTCTAAATATGTAACTATATGCATGAGAAAACATACATAAAACATACAAATCTGCACATACATACATACATACATACATACAAAAATACCCTGTTGTTGATATTGAAATTCTAAAGAAGGAGCCTTGGATCTAGGTTAGAAACCGGTTCTTTTTCTATTGGCAAGAAATCTTGAAATAAACTGAATAATGACATACAGGTATGTAAGCATGTAAAAAGCGGACATTAAAACAATGGTGGGGGGGGGGCAAAGAAAGGCGGGGAGAAGGAGAGGTGTGATGAGGAAGGAGGAGGGGGAGGGGATGAAGAAGGGGAGATGATGGGGGGGGGAGGAAGAGGAGGAGGAAGAGGAGGAGGAAGAGGAGGAAGAGGAGGAGGAAGATGAGGAGGAAGAGGAGGAGGAAGAGGAGGAGGAAGAGGAGGAGGAAGAGGAGGAGGAAGAGGAGGAGGAAGAGGAGGAGGAAGAGGAGGAGGAAGAGGAGGAGGAAGAGGAGGAGGAAGAGGAGGAGGAAGAGGAGGAGGAAGAGGAGGAGGAAGAGGAGGAGGAAGAGGAGGAAGAGGAGGAGGAAGAGGAGGAGGAAGAGGAAGAAGAAGAAGAAGAAGAAGAAGAAGAAGAAGAAGAAGAAAGAGGAAAGGAAAGAAAAGAGAAGATGACACCGTTGACCAATACGCTATCTATTTAAACAAGGCTGACCTGCAGTTAAACAAGTACAACAATACCAACTAACACCTTTTCATTACAAGCAGTTGATCTCAAGTGAATGTGTGAAACTTTCATTATGTTTGTTGAAAGTGTCACAACTTAAATATATTTAAATAGTTCTTATTTCTGATTCATGTCCTTCTTCTCTTTCTTTCCTTCTTTTTTAGCTTCCACTCCTTCTTGTCTGCTTTTATGCTTTTTGTTATATTTGACATATAAATCAGTCAGTAAATTGCTGTTGGTGCAGGTATTTAGCAAAGAAAAAGAAACTTATTAAATTACTTAGAAAATTAAAACAATAAACTCCCACAGCTAGCTACAGGTTAGAAGAATATTTATGAATACTTTGGACAGACATAGATCTATGTTTAAATATATGAGTCTATACATGTTTTGTCTGTGTGTCTGTGTGTGTGTATTTGTATGTATGTTTGTATGTGTGTGTGTCTATATATATATATATATATATATATATATATATATATATATATATATATATATATATATATATATATATATGTATATATATATATATTTATATGACCTTTGGAAATATGCTGTGTGTGACAAGACCCAGGCAAGACAAGTGAGACCATAACCTGTGGCCTTTACTAAGGGTGTAGCCAGCCCACTTATGTGTACCTTTCCTTCTTTGGACACAAAACCCTGCTTGCAAAGACCTGTTGAGGCAAGTGAAATTGAAATCGAAATTGAACCAAATTCGATGACTGGCACCCATGCCAACCTTCCTTCATTGAACACTAAACTCAGCTTGTGAAGACCTGTTGGGACAAGTGAGATTGAAACTGAACCAAATTCGATGACTGACACCCATGCCAGCGTAGTGCTAACAGCACCATCCGAGCGGGATCACTGCCAGAACAGCGGTCTCACTGCCATGCCGGTGGCACGTAAAAAGCACCATTTGAGCGTGACTGTTTCCAGCTTCACCTTACTGGCACTCGTGCCGGTGGCATGTGAACAAAACATTGGACTGGCTCCTGTGCAGGGGGCACGTAAAAAACACCATTTTGAGCGTGGCCGTTGCCAGTACTGCCTTACTGGCCCTTGTGCCGGTGGCACGTAAAAGCACCCACTACACTGGTTCACCAGTCCTCAGTCAAATTGTCCAACCCATGCTAGCTTGGAAAACGAACGTTAAATGATGATGATGATGATGATGATATATATATATATAATGTTACAATGAAAACCACTGACCTTAAATGCAGCTAACTAGAGTTTCCGTGGTTAGCTTTATTTCATATTTCATAAGACTTGTGGTTTTATTATAACACTGTCTTTACTCTCTTAGCTGATCATTTGCTATTCTATTTGTTGAAGTTTTGCCTATCATCGTGGTATTGTGGAATGAAGCAAAGCAAGCCTCGTTGTCCACTCAAGAAAACACATAGTAAATGATCCACAAGCACTCAAGCAAACTGAGCCCTAAACCTGTTTTCTTTGCCAAAGAATTTGCAAAGCACCACCAAGCTTCAAGTGATTCATGTCCATAAGACATGATTACAGCTTTATTTTACTGAACCCCCATTTGTTGTCCATGATGAGAAAATTCATCCTCATGTACATATGTATTGATGCATCCCATAAATAATGTGGATTTTTTAAGTGCATGAATTAAGAGTCGGAGTAAGAACAGGATAAACTACCTGCATCAACTTACTATAGAAGCGGGTAGTAATTTTACCTTGCATTTATTTTTAGTGCAAGTTTTGAAGAGTTCAGTTTGATTTTAACAGTTATTTTTTTCAAAGTTATAATGGAAGTGACAAAGAAGCATATTTGGCATATTTTGCTTTGTGAGTCCAATAAAGGCAAAAATGCAACAGAAAGTGTGATGAATATTAATGCAGTATATGGGGATCAGACAATAAGTGTAAGATAGTGTCAATGGTGGTTCCAGAAATTCTGAGCTGAAAACTGCAGCCTAGAAGACAAGCCTCGTTCTGGAAGATTTGTAGAGCTCAACGAGGACATCCTGCAAACCCTGGTGGAGCAAAATTCCATTGTAACTGTTGAGGAACTAGCAGAGAAGCTTGGATTTGGTCATTCAAATCAGCGCCAGAAGGAAAACAACCATCTTTGGTTTCAAAACGAAAGGTGTTCTTCCATCAAGATAATGCTCGGCCACATACAGTGGGGATGACATTCCAAAAGCTGGACTAGTCTGAATGGGAAACAATGCCCCACCTACCATATTTGTTGGACATTGCCCCATCTGATTATCATTTATTCTGCAGTCTTCAAAATCATTTGGATGGTAAAAGCATGAATTCTGTAGACAAAGTCAAAACAGTACTGGAGGAATATTTTTCATTATGGACAAGTGAATTTTGGAAGAGGGGCCTTGCAAGTCTACCAGAAAGATGGAAGAGCATTGTAGAAATTGAAGGAGAGTATATTTTTAGATTAAAAAAAAACTTTGTTCATCTTGATTTTGGAAAATAAAAGAAGTATAAAAAACCCGCATTGTTTATGGGATGACCCAATATATAGTTCAACTTTACAGAAAACAAGAGGCAAAGACAGTGAGGGAACAATAAGCAGGGTTATCAATTTGATGCTCAGAAAGAATGGAAAAGTTTTTGTTGTTTTGAGCTGATGCTCTTCAACAGAAAGGGATGAGAGGAAAAGAATGGAGAGAACAGGCACAACTATGTGGTAAGAAGCTTACTTCCCAACCACATGGTTCTAGGTTCAGTCCCACTGCATGGCACCTTGGGCGAGTGTCTTCTACTATAGTTTTGGGCCAACCAAAGACTTGTGAGTGGATTTGGCTGAAAGAAGCCCTTCATATGTGTGTGTGTGTGTATATATATATATATATATATGTATATATATCAGGGACAAAATCCAAAATTACAGGTAAAAACTCAATTAAAATCAATTTATAAAAAATAAAAAATAAAAAATATGTAACAGTGGATTTTCATCGATGAGTTCATTAACCTTGGTTCTTTTCCCTAAAACTATATATTTTTATATATATATATATATATATATATATATATGGTGAGGGGAGCAGCAAAGAGACAAAGAAATAGGACCATGACAGAGATGAATGGACAGACAGATAAATATTCAATGAGTTCTAAAATACAAACAATAATAGAATAAACAAACAAATATACAAGAAATAGTTGGCAAAGAAAAAAGGAAAAATTAAACTGGTTTTAACTGGTTTTCTTGCTTAGTATTTACTCTTCATTTCTTAATTTTGTTTGAGATCAATGAATTGTAAAGTTATAAATGCATTTGATAATTTCTTGTCGCAGTTGCTTTTGTTGTTGTTTGATTCTGGGTAAACCCAAGTCAGATAAACCTACAATCAAAAATATTCCACCCATGGCCTTACTATTTACTTTTACTTAGGTTATGGAGTACATTGTGGAGACACATAGCTTAGTGGTAAAGATGTTGGACTCGTTATCATAAGATTGTGGTTTCGATTTCTGGGCTAGGCAATAAGTTGTGTTCTTGGGTAATACACTTCATTTCACAATGCCCCTTTTCGCTCGGCTGGTAAAAAGGGGTAATCCTGAAATGGAAATGGACAGGTGTCCTGTCAAGTGAGGAATATATCTGCCAGAGAAACCGGGAAACTGGCCTTGCGCTCCATCTAGAGTAATGTAGACTAACCAATGTGGACTAACCAATGTGGACTAACCAATGTGTCCATAACAGAAGATGTAGTGAATGAAATGAAATCCTCTATCACCATCATCATCATCATTTAATGTCCACTGTCCATGCTGGCATGGGTCAGACGGTTTGACTGAAAACTGGTAAGCTGGGGAGCATTATATTATTATTATTATTATTATTATTATTATTATTATTATTATTATTACAGAATCATTATACTATTATTATTATTATATTTACATTATATTACCAATATTTTCTTATTATATCACCATTATATAGACATCTCTGGAACAACCCTCAGGTGAGATGGCAAGACAGACTCAAAGCATTGAAGGAATAGGTCAATCTGCAACCTATGAAGACCCATATCAAGAGGATGAAATAGGGTTGGCTGAGACAGGCCTCAGTAACCTATTTCCAAAATTATGAAGCAAGCCTTCTGATAGACAACCCAAGAGAGATAGAAGCACGGCAAACCAAAAGCAACATTGAGAAGGTCTACAGAAACTGAAGTACTGGTAGGCAGCTACACCTGGGGACAACTGCAATCCATTGCCAAAGAGCAAAGTGAATAGAGATGTCTTGGTTGTGTTCTACGTTCCACAGAGAATCAAAGGAATTAAGAAGAAGAATATTCTTTTCTACTGTAGGCACAAGGCCCGAAATTTTGGGGGAAGGGTTCAGTCAATTAGATTGACCCCAGTATGCAATTGGTACTTAATTTATTGACCCCGAAAGGATGAAAGCAAAGTCGACCTCAGTGGAATTTGAACTCAGACAGTAAAGACAGACAAAATACTGCTATGCATTTTACCCAGCTTGCTAACATTTCTGCCAGCTCGCCATCTTTAAGAAGAAGAATATTGGTTTCAAATTTTAGCACAAGGTCAAGAAGTTCAGGAGAGTGGGGCGAGTTGATTACATTGACTCCAGTGCTTAACTGGTACTTATTTTATCAGCCCTGAAAGGATGAAAGGCAAAGCTGACCTCAGTGGAATTGTGAAGAAGAAAAAGAATATTAATATTCGTTATCATTATAAGAACAATAAAATCAAACCACTCACCTGATCGTCTGAAAATATTCCATTTCTTATTCGGCTTCTTTCTCCTAAAAATCCTTTTCCGTAAATTTCCATTGTGTTTCTCTGGAGTTAGGCTAGGAGGCTGTTTACTTTTTATGTTTAAAGTTTCATACAAATTCTCTGCCTGAATACTAACAACATCATCATCCAATAGTGGCTGTAAACTCAATGCTTCTTTAGAAGTATTGTAAAAACTTTTACCATAGTAATCAAAATCTGAATTTGTGTTCTGCACACTTGTAATATTCAGACATGTGCTTTCGCTTTGGCTGTGTTTCAGAGGAGGTGATGTGTATGGTTGTCCGTCACAGAGAATTGGTACTGCATAAATGCTTTCTTCATCCTGATCGGCTGTTTCATATTCAGTCTGAACACTGGTCAAACATTCTGAAGGTTGTGAATCAATGTTCTCATTATCAGAAAAGCCTACTAAAGTCAAAGAACCAGGATCTTCACAAGAATTAGAAAGAGTAGCATCACAAAGAGCATTACATTCTTGATAACGAGCAGGGATGGTGTCATATATATCCATGTCATGCCACTCTGTTAGGGAAGGACTTTTGGAAGCTGAAGCAGAATCGACTGAAACTGTGTTACAATTTTCCTCCATGTTTGCATCACTATTCTTCTTGTGTTCTTTGAATCAAATCAATGACATTAACAGAGACAAGAATGGTAACAGTAGTAAAATCAGTTTCTGGTGGCAACTCATGTTTTTTTGTGTAGTTTTCGCTTGGTTTTGGTTTGTTTTCTGATAAATGAAAATAAAGAATAAAATCATTAAAAAATTTAATAAGAATACAAGTTGGCTGTATGGTTAAGAAGCTGGCTTTGCAACCATGTGGTTTTAGGTTCAATTCCCACAGTGCAGCACCTTGGGCAAGAGACTACAACTATAGTCCCAGACTAATTAACACCTCGTGAGTGAATTTAGTAAACGGAAGCTGTGTAAGTCCATCATATCTATATCATCATCATCATCATCATCATCATTGTTTAACGTCCGCTTTCCATGCTGGCATGGCTTGAACAATTTGACAGAGGACTGGTGAACCAGATGGCTACACCAGGCTCCAATCTGATTTGGTAGAGTTTCTACAGCTGGATGCCCTTCCTAACGCCAACCACTCCAAGAGTGTAGTGGGTACTTTTACATGCCACTGACACGAAATATAATATACATATCATTACTTAAAATATTTCAAACAGTTTGATTTGACATGGGGCTGGACCAAACCGTTTTAAATTATAATCAGTATAATTCCTACTAAATGTGTTGCTTCTATTGTTCGTCCACTCACTCATGTGTTTATATACATAGGTATGTCATTATTCAATTTTATTTTCAAATTCTGCCAAGGTAAACTTTGCCTTTCACCATTTTGGGTTTGATGAATTAAGTATCAGTTTCGTACTGGGGTCAATCTAATCGACTGGCACCCTCGCCCCAAATTCCGGGTCCTGTGCCCAGAGTAGAAAAGATTATTCAGTTTTATATCAAGATTTCTTGCCATAGAGAAACCATCAGTTTCTAACCTAGATCCAAGCCTCCTTCATTGGAATTTCAACAACAACAGGGTATTTTTGTTTGTGTGTATGTATGTATGTATGTATTATGTATGCATGTATGCTACTGTCTGGTACTGCATCAGGGAATTTGTTGTTGTTATTATTATTATTATTATTATTATTATTATTATTTTATGTTTGACTTTTGCTTTGCATTTGTACAAGTTGGATCCAAGTCTCACCCAGAGACCTCAAGAGACAACAAGTTAGAAGTTCATGTAGGTGTTATGCCTAGGGTACCATATATTTGGATTTGTACATAGTGTTGTTCTAGAGAATGTTTAAGAAACCATAAGAAAATTATGTGTTTGATTTAAAATTTGAGATCACATAGACAGTATTTTACGTAGGATATGGGCAGTTCCTATGAGCACTATCTTTTGAACTTCAGCCATTTTGGGGTTTCCTGGTATCTGAGCTAGGTAGTAATCAGCCCGTTTCGCTGTCATTCCCAGGGCACCTATGACAATAGGTATTGTTTTCGTCTTCAGATTCCACATTTTGCTAATTTCTATTTCAAGATCTATTATTATTATTATTATTATTATTATTATTATTATTATTATTATTATTATTATCATTATTATTATCATCATCATTATTATTATTATCAATTATTATTATTGTAGTAGTAGCAGTAGAGTGGCATAAAATTTACAGGAAGCAATTTCAACCAACAATTCAATTCCAGTAAACTCCAGTTCTTGACTATTACTTAGTTTATTCACACTGGAAGGATAAAAATTCATTTGATCTCCATGGAATCTGAACTCAGAAATAATACAGACAATAATACTAACAATAATAATAATCCTTTGTACTACAGGTACCAGGCTTAAAAGTTGGTGGGAAAGGAGTCAGTCAATTACATCGATCCCAAAAAAATGAAGGGCAAAGTCAACCCTGGCAGCATTTGAACTCAGAACATAAAGACAGACGAAATACCACTAAGCATTTCACCTGGTGTGCTAACAATTCTGCCACCTCACCCCCTTACTAATGATAATTCATTACATAACCCGCATGACCTCAGAGTTAATGGGTGTGTTACAGTTAATTTAATGGATACCTGTGGAGGCGTAATGGCCCAGTGGTTAGGGCAGCGGACACGCGGTCATAGGATCGTGGTTTCGATTCCCAGACAGGGCGTTGTGAGTGTTTATTGAGCGAAAACACCTAGCTCCGGCAGGGGATGATGGTGAACCCTGCTGTACTCTTTCACCACAACTTTCTCTCGCTCTTACTTCCTGTTTCTGTTGTGCCTGTAATTCAAAGGGTCAGCCTTGTCACACTGAATATCCCCGAGAACTACGTTAAGGGTACACATGTCTGTGGAGTGCTCAGCCACTTGCACGTTAATTTCACGAGCAGGCTGTTCCGTTGATCGGATCAACTGGAACCCTCGACGTCGTAAGCGACGGAGTGCCAACAACAACAAATGGATACCTAGCACTTGACTGCTACTTCTTTTATCAACCCCAACAAAGAAGAGAGGAAATTTTAACCTAGGCACAATTTGAACTCTAAAGATAAAGCTTTATCTCTTTACACTCAGTTCAAATCTTGCCAAGGTTAACGTAATTTTCACCCCTCCAGGAGTGATAAAATAATTACGGGTGGGAGGAATGATAAAGTTGACTAAGTTGGTTGAATTGCTTCCTGTGATGGGTTGGCAGCGATAAAAACAAAGTTAAATGATGGCAGGGCTTGAAGTAAACATGTAAAAGGGAAGTAACTAGACACTGCAAGAAAAAAACATCATAGAAAAGTATTTTAGAAATTGCCAAACACAGAAATAAGAATATAAACAAAGGAGGAATGTTTGAGATAATTATAAGTGGGTGTGGCCTGCTTTATATCTGTGTTTATTATAAGAAAACTGGGTCAGCAGTTTATATGCTTGGTTGCAAGGAGGCGTGGAGATATTGATGTACGATGCTCACGAGGTTGTTTACTTGTTATATACACAGCACAACAGTGGTGCCCCAGCATGACCGCACCTTTAAAGCTGAAACACTTAAAAGAATAAATGAATAGACACAGGCATGGCTGTGTGATGAGAAGCTTGCTTCTCAACCACATGGTTCCAGATTCAGTGCTTTCTACTAAAGTGCTTTCTACCAATGCCTTGTGAGTGGATTTGGTAGATGGAAACTAAAAGAAGCTTAGGCGCATAAAAAGCACTATTCAAGCGTGGTTGATGCCAGTACCGCCTGACTGGCCTTTGTGCCAGTGGCACGTAAAAAGCACCCACTACACTCTCGGAGT
>NC_142933.1:25396799-25401799 GCF_046866305.1 Octopus bimaculoides
TTATCAGAACTGAAGGTTTGAATACTCTCTTTAACTCTTTTACTTGTTTCAGTCATTTGACTGCAGCCATGCTGGAGCACTACCTTTAGTCGAGCAAATCGACCCCAGGACTTATTTTTTGAAAGCCTAGTACTTATTTTATCGGTCTCTTTTGCCGAATCGCTAAGTTACGGGGACGTAAACACACCACCATCGGTTGTCAAGCGATGTTGGGGGGACAAACACAGACACACAAACACATACACACACATACATACATACATATATATATATATATATATATATATATATATATATATATATATATATATATATATATATATATATATATACATATATACGACGGGCGTCTTTCAGTTTCCATCTACCAAATTCACTCACAAGGCTTTGGTCGGCCCGAGGCTATAGTAAAAGACACTTGCCCAAGGTGTGTTTGTATGTCTGTGTTTGTCCCCCCAGCATCGCTTGACAACCGATGCTGGTGTGTTTACGTACCCGTAACTTAGCAGTTCGGCAAAAAGAGACCGACAAAATAAGTAGTAGGCTTACAAAGAATAAGTCCTGGGGTCGATTTGCTTGACTAAAGGCAGTGCTCCAGCATGGCCGCAGTCAAATGACTGAAACAAGTAAAAGAGTAAAAGAGAGTAATAGAGAAAGGTAGGACTGAAGCTGTTAGATGAGGAAATGTGCAACAAACTAGAATGAATGGTATTTAAATTTAAAATGTATTATTATAATAAAACTTGTTACAGAGACAAGAGTTGGGAATTGGAGCTAGTGATGTTTACAATTATTAACTATTAAAATTCAAAACTGATAATTAAGGGTTTTAATTATGTCTATGTAAAGATTAGGGGTAATGTCTTGATCATACATAAAGTATAATTATAAAAGATGAGTATTAAGGGCTATTATTAAAAAAAACCCAGTTAAATTAAGAATGCAACATGGAACCAGGCAAGTATATATCTTTATAATAATAATTCTAATATGTATATAGATGTGTGTGCATGTGTGAGTTTGTGTACATGTGTGTGTGTGTGTGTGTGTATGTTCTTAGACAAGAATTTGTACTCTGCTAAAGTACAGAGTAACACCACAAATTGATGTAAAATTGCTTTTATTATAACTAATCATAAAAACAAACATATAAGTGGAGGCGGAGGTGGCGGCGGTGGTGGTGATGGTGGTGGTGGCGGTGGCAGTGGTGGTGGTGGTGGTGGTGGTTTGGTGGTGGTGGTGGTGGTGGTGGTGGTGGTGGTGGTGGTGGCTGAGACGTTGGTGTTGGCAGTGTGGTCACTGTTGTGGTAACTCACAGTTCAATGGTGTTTCACTATGACAACCAAATGATAACAGATTTAGATACAACTGACCTATTTAACTTGTGATTGCGTGACAACTGGAGTGAGAGATTATAAAGAGTGCATGTGTGTGTGTGTCTGTGTGTTTGTCTTTGTGGTTAAATAGATTTCCCAAGAATAGCGGAGGCTCCCATTATTTTTGACAAAGCTTTAAGGGAAGGAGCCCTTTTAGGAGAAAGGTACTCTGACATAACTCACAGTCAAAATAGTACCTGTCATCTTGCAATGCTTGTTGTGGGAACTTACTATGGCAACTGAGAGGATCACAAAAGGGTTGTACAGGTTTCTGTCACTTAAATCAAATGACATACAAATGTCTCGTTATTCATTTCATGATGATTTACCCAATGCCCATGGATATTACAGACGACACTGTTGTAAAAATTAACACATCCTTCTCCAAGCTTAGATTTGAAACTGTATCTAAAGATTCTCGGTCGTCCAAACTACCACATTCAACAGGCGCGAAAAAAGGTTTTCTTTGTCCTGCCAAAAAATTATAAATCATCTCCCTTTGACCTACGACCTCAGCCATATCAAGCAAAGTTCAAATGGACAGGAGCTGACCTATTTAGGCACAATCTCTGCTGCAGTATATCTGTCCTTCTAGCTGACACAGCGGTTATGAAATACCATGGTCAACGGAAGAGGTAGAAAGGCCTAGGATGCAGAGGAGAAAGGCAGTGTCATGGACCAAAAAAATTTCAACTTCTTGCCTAATGTGAAGCCAGAGCAATCTCTTATCTCTTACACTATTTCAATATTATGTGTCAAAATGAAACAATAACGTCTCTGTTGTAATGTGAGATACTTTCAGTTTAATGATGACGTACTGAGGTTACTTTGTTCAATGAAAATTCTACAAGGTGGTGCCCCAAATAAAAGAATAAAACAGTAGAATACACCCACACATACACATAAATACATGTATGTATGCATCTAAATGTATATATATATATATTTATAATAAATGAAAAGTGATCCTGAGAATCCAAACAGCTCCCTCAGTCAGCATTCCTGCAAATACCTGCTAAAAAAATGCATAGGAAAGAACAATGCTTCCCTAGATGTATGTGTTTCACCCCAATTCAAAATCCCTGAAGTTTCCTTCAGGCACAAAGTAAAAAGATCATCATCATCATCGTTTAACGTCCACTTTCCATGCTGGCATGGGCTGGACGGTTTGACTGAGGACTGGTGAGTCAGAGGCTGCACTAGGCTTAATCTGATCAGGCAAAGTTTCTACAGCTGGATGCCCTTCCTAACGCCAACCACTCCGAGAGTGTAGTGGGTGCTTTTTACTTGCCACCAGCACAAGGGCCAGTCAGGCGGTTCTGGTAACGACCATGCTCAAAAGGTGTATTTACGTGCTACCTGCACGGGAGTCAGTCCAGCAGCACTGGCAATGACAACACTCGAATGTTGTTTTTCATGTGCCACCGGCACATGTGCTGGTAAGGCGATGCTGGCAATGATCACACTCAAATGGTGCTTTTCACGTGTCACCGGCATGGGAGCCAATTCGTAGCCCTGGCAATGATCACGCTTTGATGTGCTTTTAACATTCCACTGGCACGAGTGCCAATCAGGTGAAACTGTCATCGGCCACGTCAGTGATTTTGGTTTGTACCACCAACGAAATCCATTGTTCTCAACGATATGTCTATCCTTCTGGATAGTTATAAAAGCAAGAACCCCCAAGCAAAAATCAGTTAGTCACTTGGTGACAACCCAGTTAGTGGGCTCGTGACAACTCAATCAGTTAGTTAATGAATGACAACTCAAGTCAGAGACAGATACCATCAGTTAGGGAGCAGAATGCTAGAATCATGATCACAAGCAAGACAGCTACTAAAGACAATGGTCAAATGGAGAAATAAAATTTACTGTCAGCAGCTATGAGACTCAACTTCCCACACTCTCTCACTTTCACTAAATTACTTTGTCTTCTCTGCACATTACCATATCTCTCTCTATGGTTTACTACTACAATAAGAACATACTACTACAATAAAAACACACAGGCCGAAATTAACCTTTTTACTTTGCATGCTCTAGGATTTTATCACCTGCCCATTGAGGCAAGGTATATTCAATGTAACGGTAAATAAATATTTCCTCAAAGCTCCAGGTATTGTTCATCTTTCACATCTTATAACATGCCGTTGCAATTAATTTCAGCTATACAAAATCTAATTTCTGCCATTACACATTTCAAGGCACCATATACATATATGTATTGTGTATATATGTGAGAGCATGTGTGCACCTGTACATGTAAATCAAAATGTGAATAACATCTGCTTTCCATTCTGGCTTGAGCCGGATGGTTTGACAAGGGTGGCCAGCTGGGATAGCTGCCCAGGTTCCAATTTGTCTATTTTGGCATGGTTTCCATGGCTGGATGCTCTTCTTAACATCAACAGAATGTACTGGGTGGTTTTTCTGTGATACCAGCACTGGCATTTTTACGTGGCACTAGTACGAGTGCATTAATGCAGTACCAGCATAGGTGCTTCTATGTGGCACTAACACAGGCACTTTTATGTGCCACTAGAATGGCACTGAATTGGATACTTTTACATGGCACCAGCATGAGTGCTTTTATGTGACACCAGCATCCACACGCCTTCTAAGGAAGAACCTCTCAGCTGAATATGTCAATATGTATATGTGTATATATGAATGTATGTATGTACCTATGTACACAAGCATAGCTAGAGTGTGTGCTGCCTGGGGTGGCCCTTCCCTCTGCTGCCCCCACAAAAACACATATTGCCTACAGCAGACCCAAAACTGCTGCCCCTTTAAAAGTGCTGCCCAAGGCAGACTACCCCTACCGTATCCTCCTAGCTATGCTAGTGGCTATGTACATACGTCTCTACCCACTCTGTATTTTTGTCAGATATTAGATTAGGTAACTAGCTACAAAAAGAACAACAATCAAAGCTAAAGAATTCTAAAGAAAGAATTACATACCAAAGGCAAGGAACTGCTATTTGGACGTGACAGTTTATAGTTGTACACAACCTTTGGTACTGGCTGTCTCTCGGAGCCCAGCTGTGATTCCTGAAAGAATAAACATTAAAGGTTAGAAAATAAATAATAAGTTTAAGAAACAGGTTGAAGAAAGCTAGTGATGTTGTTGATGTTGTTGTTGTTGTTAGTGATAGTGTTTAGCCCCAAGGTCAGCTTTCATTCATGTAGACCGATGATGAAAGACTTCCAGCCATGCACCCTGTCGTTTTATGAGACATTACATGAAATTGTTCAAATTAATGTGTTCTTTAAGATTGTAGACAGCAAGGTGTGATTTGATGGATATCTGGCTTTAAATTTTTAGCTGGTCCAGTGACCACATAAAGGTTCTTTTCATTGGCTCAAAGAGTGGTTAGTCAAATGTGGTGGTGATGACAGAGGAGGACTGTACAATAAGATTGTTTATATGACACTATATATATATATATATATATATATATATATATATAATAATATTAGGGACAAAATCCAAAATTACAGGTAAAAACTCAATTAAAATCAATTTATAAAAAATTTAAAATAAATTGAGCTTTATAGATAAAATATATATGAAATATATAGTTTTAGGGAAAATAACCAAGTTTCAAGAACTCACCGATG
>NC_142933.1:25406799-25426799 GCF_046866305.1 Octopus bimaculoides
GTTAATAAGGTGAATGAGATAGACTTAACTGATACAGGACGAACCAAATCAAACACGATGGATCGTCATGGAAACAGCGGTCCAGAATGAAGAGGATTAGATAAGGAAGGACAATACAACGTTGATGATGATGATGATGATGTGGTGGTGACGGCAGCAGCGGCGGTGGTGTTGGTGGTGGTGGTGGTGGTGATTATGATGATGATATTGATGATCACCACCATCGCCATGATGACGGTGATGATGATGATGGTGATGTCAGTGGTAATGTTGTTGTTGTTGTTGTTGTTGTTGTTGTTGTTGGTGGTGGTGGTGGTGGTGGTGGTGGTGGAGATGGAGTTAGTGATTGAGGTGGTGATGGCGGTGGTGATAGCGGCAGAGGACGGCGGTGGTGGCGATGGCGGCAGTAGCAGTGAGGGTGGTGGTGAAGGGGGTAGTTGATGATGATGATGATGATGATGGGAGGAGAAAGAGGATAATGATGATTTTGATGGTAATGAGGAGGACATGATAATAGAATAATAATAAGATAATAAATCAAAATCATTGGCATTGTGAAAGTAGTGGTAGGTGTGTGTGTTGGGGGAGGGGTATTAGTAATGATGATGATTTTTCTATACAGTCACAAGGTCACATATTTGTTGGGAACAGGGAAAAGTGGGGGGGGGGTAGTCAATTAAATCAGACTCCAATACATGAAATATTCATATTCTTTTTCTATTTATTGGCCTCACTCCAACCATGAAAGGATCAAAAATAAAGTTGACTTTAGTAGGATTTGAACTCAAACTATAAAGCAAACAAAATATCACATGACATTTAGTTCAAATCTTGGTAAAAGGCACTGGTGCTGGTGCCACATAAAAGGCACTGGTGCTGGTGCCACATGAAAAGCATCAGTGATGGTGCCACATAAAAGACACTGGTGATGGTGCCACATAAAAGGCACAGATGCTGGTGTCACATATAAAAAGCATCAGTGATGGTGTCACATAAAAAGCACTAGTGCTGGTGCCACATAAAAGGCACTGGTGCTGGTGTCACATAAAAAGCATCAGTGATGGTGCCACATAAAAGGCACAGATGTTGGTGTCACATATAAAAAGCATCAGTGATGGTGTCACATAAAAAGCACTAGTGCTGGTGCCACATAAAAAGCACTGGTGCTGGTGCCACATAAAAGGCACTGATGCTGGTGTCACATGAAAAGCATTGGCACTGGTTTTGCCTAAAAAGCACTGGTGATGGTGCCAAATAGAAAGCACCCAGTGCACTCTGTAAAGTGGTGGATATTAGAAAGGGTATTTAACTGTAGAATTCACCTAAGTCAGACTATGGAACATGGTGCAGCCCTTGCTGGTCTTGGCAGGTCCTGTCAAGCTGTCCAACCTATGTGAGTATGGAGAATAGATGTTAAATGATGATGATGATGACAATGACAACAACAACAATGGCCACAACGACAATGATGATGATGATGATGATGATGATAAAGACCTTGCTGTTTAGGGTCAGTGATAACGTTTTGCATTATTGTGTCTTTGCATTGTTGAAGGAAATATGACTGGAGTAAGTCACATTGTAGGATGCCTTTAAGGTCTCTGGTCCTGGACTCAGTGCATGTTTGATGTGAGTGTTTGGGTTGCATGTTGATGATGCATGGGTGCAGAAGGTTAGAGAGGAGTGAGAGGTGGTATTTTTAGCATAGGGTGTAGGTATTGTCGAAAGTGATGAAAAATAGATCATTGAAATATAGAAGAAAAAGTGTAGAATAACAAAATCAAACCCTCGTATACACCATATTTGAAAAGGTGTGAGTCAGAGAGAGCACCATTAACACCTACCATTACGGTGTAATCTGACAGAGAATCACTGATTTAAGAGAGAAGAGAGAGAAGGATTAAAGTTCATAGGGGTAGAGTTTTGTCAAGAGATTTGCATACCAAAGCTTAAATGGTGTCAAAACCCCTGACACTGGTTTCACTGAATTTCTTTGCAGGTGAGATCCATATTGGGGAGTGACTGGAAAATGTAAGCCTTCAGTAGATCTGGCCATATGAAAGCCACAATGAGGGTTAGCAAGGAAAGAAGGAGATTCAATGTGACATACACAGTCGTTATAAGCAACTGCTGTTATCATCCTTAACCTTTTAGCATTCAGAATACTTTATCAAATATAACACTTATTTATTACCTCCACCTTAGCAAAGGCAGAAGTATTGTTTTCAGTTATGTTTGTTTGTTTGTCTGTTGACAAGATATCTCAAGAACCACTGGATGGATTCAGATGAAACTTTCAGGGATGTATCACTTCATGACTGGCACAAACTGATTAGGATTCTGGATTATTTTTCCTGTTTTTTTTTTTTACTTAATATTTGAGAGTGGTTGGGTTCATTTTTAGTATTCTCGTTTGTGAGAGCATTCAAGTTTATTTTAGATATTCTCATTTTAAAAATCATCTCTGGCTAATCGTTGAGAGGGCGTTGGTGTTGCCTTGACAGAGGTTTGTGCTCTCTGAGTGTTCTTGTTCACATTGTTTTGAATTAATTGTGCTTAAAAATTTCGATGGTGTGTTTGTATATTTTTATAATGACATTGTAGGGTAAGTGTGAGAGGTTGGATCTGGTCAGCTTTAACATAAAGCAGGTGGAATATTTGGGTTGGATATGGCCAGTTTAAATGCCAAAGGGAGAGGGGGGGACAGGGAGAGAGAGAGGAAGAGAGAGGGGGAGAGAGGGAGAGAGAGGGAGAGAGAGAGTGAGCTGGATTGAGAGAGAGAGCTGGAAAGAGAGATAGAGAGAGAAAGATGGAAACAGAGAGAGAGAGAGAGAGAGTGAGAGACAGATGGAGGTAGAAAGAAAGAGAGGGATAGACAGATGGAGACAGAGAAAGACATTCAGAGAGACCGAGACAGAGACACAGAGAGAGAGAGAGAGAGAGAAAGAAAGAGGCAGACAAACCGAGACAGAGAGAGTGAGAGAGAGGCAAACAGACAGAGACAGAGAGAGAAAGTATGTGTCTGGGATTGTATACTTTTCCTTCTTCCCTTTGTATCCTGAAGTCTTTTATTTTCTGCCTTTCACTTCCTCTCTATCAGTTTGTACCTGTCACTTTCTCTCTTTCACTTCCTCCTCTGCATTTTATGTCTCCACCTTTCTTCTGTATTGTATGTCTATTGCTTTCTTGTTTTTTTCTTTCTTTTTTTGCCTCTCTCTCTCTTTCTCGCTCTCTCAGGCTCCATATATTTGTCTTTCTATTTAACTCTCACTTTCTTTCTCTTACACTTTCTCTATTTCTCTCTATATATGCCATTCTCAAAGTAAGTTTTTATCTGCTACTCTCCTCATTCTTTCCATTTTCTTCTTCTTCCCCTCCAGTTGTTCTATCCCACTCAGCATCTTTCAAATTCATTCTGCCATCCCCAGTCAAAATGCCTACTCCCAGCAAATCTTTCTTTTGCCACACATTCTTTCTCTATCTCAATATAAGTTTATATGGCTTTCTACACACACACAGACAATCAGTAAACATGTATTTCACCAGACACACACACACATATACATGTATACACATATATGCATACATACACATATGTACATACACACATACATATATTCTACAAAACTCTCTGACACCATTTATTTATAGACTTATTTTTATTTGTTGTCATTTCCAACCTCTTTATTAAAATATCCAACAGAGACAAATATCACACACGTTCAACCAACACACAGTCATCAAAAGCTTTACTCAACACATACACAACATAATGTCATGCCCAAATGTAAGCCAGTGAGGGGAGTCTTTACATGGTTATACAACCAGTTTGAAATAGCAGCTAAATTCCTTCATGTCACGCCTAATGTCTTTAAAAGGTTATGCATTATCACTGGATTATGTGATTCTAGAAACGCTATGCTTGGAAACAAAAAAAAAAAAAAGACACATAGGTGCAGGAGTGGTTGCATGGTAAGTAGCTTGCTTACCAACCACATGGTTCCGGGTTCAGTCCCACTACGTGGCACCTTGGGCAAGTGTCTTCTACTATAGCCTCAGGCCAACCAAAGCCTTGTAAGTGGATTTGGTAGACGGAAACTGGAAGAAGCCCATCGTGTATATGTATATATATATATATATATATATATATATATATATATATGCTGGCGACAAAGGGACTCTCACTCAGAGTAAAAGGCAGACTGTATGACGCATGCGTACGAACAACCATGCTACATGGCAGTGAAACATGGGCTGTAACTGCTGAGGACATACGTAAGCTCGCAAGGAATGAAGCCAGTATGCTCCGTTGGATGTGTAATGTCAATATGAATACCCGTCAGAGTGTAAGTATCTTGAGAGAAAAGCTGAACATTAGAAGCATCAGTTGTGGCGTGCAAGAGAGACGATTGCGCTGGTATGGACATGTGGTGAGAATGGAGGAGGATAGCTGCGTGAAAAAGTGCCACACCCTAACAGTTGAGGGAACCCGTGGAAGAGGTAGGCCCAGGAAGACCTGGGCTGAGGTGGTGAGGCAAGACCTTCGTACATTGGGCCTCACCGAGGCAATGACTACGGACCGAGACCTTTGGAAATGGGCTGTGCGTGAGAAGACCCGGCAAGCCAAGTAAGATCGTTGCCAGTGCCCCTGGACTGGTTCTTGTGCGGGTGGCACATGAGATGCACCATTTTGAGCGTGGCCGTTGCCAGTACCGCCTGACTGGCTCCTGTAGGATTTTCGAGCGAGATCGTTGCCAGTGCCCCTGGACTGGCTTGTGCGGGTGGCACATAAAAGACACCATTTCGAGCGTGGCCGTTTTCGTGCGGGTGACACGTAAAAGCACCCACTACACTCTCTGAGTGGTTGGCGTTAGGAAGGGCATCCAGCTGTAGAAACTCTGCCAAATCAGACTGGAGCCTGGTGTTGCCATCCGGTTTCACCAGTCCTCAGTCAAATCGTCCAACCCATGCTAGCATGGAAAGCGGACGTTAAACGATGATGATGATGATGATGATATATATATACATATATATATGTATGTATGTATGTATGTGTGTGTGTGTGTTTGTGTGTCTGTTTGTCCCCCCAGCATCGCTTGAGAACTGATGTCAGAGTGTTTATGTCCCCATAACTTAGCAGTTCAGCAAAAGAGACGATAGAATAAGTACTAGGCTTACAAAGAATAATCTCTGGGGCCAATTTTCTCGACTGTAAAGGCGATGCTCCAGCATGGCCACAGTCAAATGATTGAAACAAGTAAAAGAGTAAAAGAGTATAGGATGGTAATCAGGGCAGTGGAGTCAAAACAAAAACTTCGACTCCGACTCTGACTCCTGTAGTATTGGCACCCCAGCTCTGACTCCACTTTATGTAATTAAGCGATTGTGGTCTATATATCTCATAAAGCATATGCATACACTTGTACTTTGAGTAGGCCTTTAGGCCATAACTGGTTTATGTTAAAGAATAAAGACATTGTGAGTCAGAATCAGAGTCGGTATAGTTTTACTGACTCCAGCTATCCCTTAACTGTTTCTGACTCCATCTTCATGACTCTGACTCCGCCTCCACAGCTCTGATGTTTACATCATAATTCTTTCCAGTCAGGACTGAAGAAGGATTGAAAACCAACCATGTTGTAGAAAATAACACTGTGAACCATTACTGTCAGCTGAAAATAAGAATGGCTAGCTAACATGTACCATGCTTTTATTAATTGTTTTAAGTGCCTATATGGTTGTGAGCAAACACAGACACCACCTTGGCCCTCCCACTCTTGATCCAGAGGAACATTGAGGATGTGACAACTAGAGGGTGAGAGGGCTACACCAGCACTTGGCTTCAGGACAACACATTACCCAGTTCTGGAATCAAACCCATGATTTTATGATTGTGAGCCCAACATACTAACCAATCAGTCCACATGGCATCGCACAGTTCAAAGATAGATTAGGATAAAAGTACAACAGAATCATATACATCATTTCTCCCTTTGTTTTCCATGTGCCATCAAAAGCATAGACCCTTTTGGTTTGAGTGAGACTAGATCTCAAAGTACTCAAACAGCACATGTTCTTACAAAGATAATGAAATACAAATTTATAAATGGCCAGCAATGTACACAGTCCAAAATAACGTATATGTTTGCACAGTAATCCAGGTCGTCACTTTTAACACGTTTCAGAATACATTAATAAAAATTAGGTTACATAAATGTATTTGTAGAAAAAAGAATTAAACATATATTCATGTTTGCACAAATTACTTAAATAATTCAATATTTTGTGTAAGTAGTGTTATTAACACACGTGGCTTCACAGAAAGGTGATAAAGCTACGTAATGTCTCATTCAGCTACAATGTTCTTCATGTAGAGATTAACAAAAAGGGAATAGAAATACTGTTGATTGTTCAGTCTGAAAAGAACAAGTGCAGACACTCAAACAGGAGAGTGCTGAATGAAAGAGCTAAGGGAGAGAACAGATTTTAATTCCTGTTTATGTAGCCAAAATGGCTGATATATTCCTAGTATCTGATTGGTTAATAAAATCTTTGAAGCATAAGCTACTAAAGCAACACTTGTTGTATAATGATAGCTATGTAGCACCATCAAGATTCCTGAAAAACAGCAATCGATAAACATCGGAACAGAATAAGAGGAGACAAAGACTGACTGCTGATGTAAATATTCTAATAAGAATGAATAGTAATATAAATGTTGGATCAGTCAAGGGACTGAGAGAACCATTCTGTGCACACATGTGAAAGGTGAAACTAGGGAGATGGTCTTCACAATGGGTGCACAAGAGTGTAAATAGGGTCTTCAAGATAAATACACAAAGGTACAAGTAAATCTGCATAATGTGTGAGCAAGATGCATTTGAAACTTGCAAGCTTCCTTATGTGTGTGTTTTGAATCATGTAGAGATAACAAATGTAGAAAATAAGAGATGTTTTTGAGACAACAACAATGAAGTTGCATATCAATTTTTCCTTATTTTTCATATGCCACCAGTTTCGAACTCTTTCCAGTCTGAGTAGTATTAGAATTCAAAAGCATCGTATAGGTGTGGAAACTGCATTCTATATTCCTGACAGAGATTCAAAACTGAATATAAGAATTCTTGCTCACCAGATCCACCTGCTATTTGCTGACCAAGCAGGATAAATCTCTGTCCTGTCAAAGGGAGCTGTGATTGATGAGTTTCCACTTGACCTCCTGGCTGCGCCACGGAAAGTTCAAATGGACAGCAAGCAACCTAAATGAGCATAAGCTACTCTTATAATGGTACATCCATCCTTCTAGCTAGAATGGGCTATTATATATATACCCTCTGCACCCTTGGAGATACAACTTACCTCTACTGGACCATCCATCGGTCACGTATTCAATGGAAGGAATTGTTTGTCCTTTACAACACGCCAGCATGCTACACTTTTGCCACTGCTCATTTTAAGACATTTAATACCTCATGTATCATCTGGCACATTCAGCACTGTCTCGGTCACTGGCATATTCAACACTGTATTTGTAATCACTGCACTAGCATACTGCTTCAGCCTTGCATCACATCCATCCACATTGACACATAACACAATTCTGAACGTTGATATTTCACTTTGGTCCTGAAATGTTGCATTTTCCCCCATGTCTGCTTCATCAGTTTTTGACATATATTCATTTGTTTTTGTATAATTGTACATACATTTTCAACTTCACATGCACTTGAATCATTCGGTCTCTTTGGCTCTCTCACTGGAAGCAGGGTAGTGTGGAAACTGCATTTTATTTTTCTGGCAGAGATTCGAAACCGAATATAAGAATTCTCACTTTCCAAATCCACCTGCCATTTGCTGACCAAACGAGAAAATCTCTTTGTCCTGTCAAAAGCTGTAATTGATGAGTTTCCACTTGACCTCCGACCTGGCTGTGTCATGGAAAGTTCAAACGGACAGCAAGTGAACCTAAATGGGCATAGGCTATCCTATAATGAGATATCCATCCTTCTAGCTAGAATGGGCCATTGTATATACCAGTTCTGTAGGCAGAACTGGTATATATAATGACGGTGAGCCTAGGGAGACCAGAAAGATAGCTACAGACCCGACAGAGCAAATGAGGTAGAGAGACAACATAGAAGCAATGGGTGAATGCACACACCGACACGAAGTATGTCTGTATTGTCTCATCCCATCAACATTCTCTCTCCTCTGTTTTACTTCACACATTTCTCTGCGTGCACAACTTCGCTTCCTCGAAGTAGTTGGCTAAATTATGTTGTGGTATCTTTGTTCATATTTTAAATCAAGCTTCAAGTATCCAACAAGTGAATGCAACTATGACCAAATAAATAATGTAAACCACATTCCTTTCTTCATTGTCTTTCATTGATACCGGTCCAACATGCCTAACACCATCTGCTACACCAGACAACTTACATTGGTCCCTCAGCATTACATTCCACTACATAGGCTTTAAAAGGGACAGCAGTGCATATACTGTAAAATAATATGCATGTTTAGACAATAATATCTGCATAGTCAATTAACATGTTTCAATATAATTAATAAAGATTAGGCTATATAGACGTATTTGTTGAAATGACAACATACCCATGTTTATACAAGATGTGTTGCATAAATAACATTAATATGACCTGGCAGAAAGTTTACGTATCATTTGGTATTTCATTCAGCTAAATGTGTCGCATGTAAGGAAAAACACAAAAAGAGTAGACTTACTGTTGTTGGTTCTGTTGGAAGAGAACAAGAACAGTCAGTTGCTAAAACTGTTGGATGGTGAACCAAAGAGTTATTAATTTTATATATATATACATGTGTGTGTGTGTTGCTTTTATAATTAAGATTCTGTTGGATTAGGTACTTAAATTGAGGCACTTTGGCAGGTTGGTATAATCTGCACACCCAAACAATACTAATTGAATATTGAATATCAAGACTCCATGCAGAGGTGTTTGTACCTGATATTCCTGCCATGTGTGCAGATAACGCAACCCAGCTAAATGAAGATATCCACTCTTGATAATTCAGTTATGTGCTTTCTTTAAAGGTACTTTCTATAGTATTTCCGAATTGCAAATTTCAAGTTAGGTGAATAAAATGTAAACGAGTAACAAAGATGTACAGGTGTCAATTCCTTACAGCCGTTTCAAGTGACTCCTTTAATTGATTAATGAAAACATTACATCATTTGACAGAAACCATTTTAGTCAGATAACTGCATAGACTTCAAACATAAAGGATACAACGATTTCTTAACATGGAACTCAAAATATTTGCCTTGTTTCTTTTGTCATATCTGTGGCAGAATGAGTTTAGAAAATAATGCATACCTTGTCAAGTCTACTATAATTTAGAGAGTAGCAGAGGAAATAGTTAGGCTCAGGATAAAAAGAGTGGTGACCTTGTTACTTGCACTTAGAAGACTTTATGTAGAATGTAGTCTCAATTATTTATAACCAAATCCATTGGGAGTTGTCAACTGTATTCCAGTCAATGGTGATAAATCAATCAGATGATCTTCTAGAATCTCAATGTAATGGAGCCATATATCTAGCTTTGTCTACACAAAAGGGTAGGGTGTAGGGTTAGTAGTAAGGGAATGCTTGATGGGGAAGGGGTGATAATTGGAAGAAAGAAGGATAGGGATGACCGATACCTATTTTGATTATCATATTAAAGGGGAATATAATGAAAAATCAAAGGGATAATATAAACTTTTTAGCTGTTCGATCAGCTTAACTACCAGACTCATTGAACTAGCATGCAAGTGGCTGAGTATTCCATAGGCACGAATACCTTTAACGTAATTCTCAGAGGAAACAACGTGACTCAGTCTGATAAGGCTGGACCTTTGAATTCAGGTTCAATCCATCCAATAGGTTTCCACACAGTTTCCGCCAAACCAGTTTCACCTACAAAGCATGGGTGGACGCAAGACAGAAAATTACTTTTGCTGTAAGATGCCATATAGTCGTGAAGCGAACATTTTAGCCATTCAGCTTTGCTGCGCCAACAACCAGTCAAGTTCTGACATTAATTTAATATTCCTTATAAAGTATCCGAGACAGAAACGGAATTATAGAAGATAAACGGTGCAATAGATTAGCAGTGTTCACACGCACATGATGACAGAATGACATTCTCGCTTACGACACTCACACAATACTCATACAAACATTAAAACTTCAGACACACACTATCAACGTTCATACAGACAACACACACGCAACACTTACAGAGACAACACACACATACACCTAATATACATACAAACGAAATCTTCCCCACATACATCGCTCACATACAGCAGACACGAGCGTGCGCAACACTCATACACAACAAATGCGCCCACACATACGCATGCGCACACACGACTTGTACCACGTACGATTTAGCCAAGAATAGAGCCCGTGTCGCAAACTTGGCTTGCTGATTAATCTGTAAAGACAATTCTTAGACCTGGTGACAGATTAAACCATCATGCAAGAACAGTTACAATGCATCTGACAAATTTCTGCACAGTATCTGTATATCATTTTCTCTCAAGGGGGCAACCCAGAAACACATGATTACGAATTAACGCTCATAATAGCACGATAGTGTCAGCGTCTATATCTTTGTAGTAACGCCGTGCGCATGCGTAGTCTCACGCATGCGTGGAATTCAACATCCAAGCTTTCCCGCTTCTTTCTGTCTCTTTCTTGCTGGCCAGCGATTGAGCATGGACGTGTCTAGCTGTCTTCTCTCCATCTTTCGAACTCACGCCAGACAGCTCACATCAACGTACCGATGTCTCAGCAACCATGTTCTCACACACATTCCAACGTCTCAACAACCAAGATTAAAGCCTACTATTTTCCATCTTGAATAAATACTGTTTGTGTTGATAGTTTGGAGTTCTGCGTTCCGTTCATTCAAATTTAATATAGGAAATTGGGTGTACACCTAATGGTGTATATCCAATTTCCTACGAACTGGTGACCCCGACTAAAGAACAAACGCGGCCATAGATTCTGGACTACCAAGCAATAATACTACACGAGACGTCAAATTCATTTTTACACAGCGTCGTCTACTTGCTAAAAATAGCAGCAACATGCTCGTCACATGCGAACAATTTCACTCGCAACCCATAGACTTGGGTTAAAAAAAAAAAAATAAAACTCTCATCAAGGTCGACGCTAATGGTCGTACAGAGTGTGTATGTCGACCGTCTGTAAAAGCGTACCTTTTCGAACACCACTGTCAACATTACCACCACACATACAGAACAGCCAGTTTTACAGTGACGACATCAACTACTACTACCAACTACGAGCATTCCTCCGACGTCACCAACAGTTTCAACAGGACATCATTACCACCACACATACAGAACACAGCTATATTACAGTTCCTGCGCCGACGTCTTCTCCATCAATGTACTGTCTACCACAATGTCGTGCGCCAACAACCCCACCACCAGGGACACATCAGATCAACACACTCGGTTTTATCTTCACTGTATGAGTGGAATTTTCCCCTCACGCACAACAGTCAGAGCTAGCCGACTAGGATATTTAGTACCAGGTAACAGGTCGCAATCTCGCATCGATGCTCAACTACAGCTCTGCCAACTGACCACGACTTCCTGTGTACGGACATTCAACTTGTGTAATTCTTTTACGAACTGGATATATAGTTTTTTGTCTCTACAGACACTTTTAATATGTTCTGTGTTTTTCTCACACGCACTTGTGCACTCATATATTCTCTTTCCTTTCAGTACATTGCATGCATGTATCACACGAGTGTACATTTCGTTTTCTTTCATTTTTCTTTGTGTGTGTTTGTGCTACATCTTGTGGGTGGTTTTCAGTGGCCATCCTGCCTCAGGCGTTCCTCCAAAAAAAATTATATTATCGTGCGTTCCACACTGGCGAGGGGAGCCCTGTAGTAACGCCGTGCGCATGCGTGGAATTCAACATCCAAGCTTTCCCGCTTCTTTCTGTCTCTTTCTTGCTGGCCAGCGATTGAGCATGGACGTGTCTAGCTGTCTTCTCTCCATCTTTCGAACTCACGCCAGACAGCTCACATCAACATACCGATGTCTCAGCAACCATGTTCTCACACACAGAAGACGTCTCAACAACCAAGAGTAAAGTTGTATATTTTCCACCATAAATAAATATTGTTGAGCTGATAGTTTGGAGTTCTGCGTACCGTTAATTTCTAATTTAATATAGGAAAGCAGGTGTACATCTAATGATGTATAACCCACTTTCCTATGTCTTCAATTTTATTTCGTTTTCCTCTTTTTTTTTTTAAGAGATATGATATGAAGACAGGATTGCTTTGATCGTTTATCTTTACTGATTACTTTAAATGATATCTTCACATTTATATCGAAATGAATACGGGTAGGGTCAAGATGCCCAATTGATCTGTTGTTGGCACTCCGTCGTTTATGACGTCGAGGGTTCCAGTTGATCCGATCAACAGAACAGCCTGCCCGTGAAATTAACGTGCAAGTGACTGAGCACTCCACAGACACATGTACCCTTAACGTAGTTCTCGGGGATATTCAGTGTGACACAGAGTGTGACAAGGCTGGCGCTTTGAAATACAGGTACAAGAGAAACAGGAAGAAAGAGTGAGAGAAAGTTGTGGTGAAAGAGTACAGCAGGGTTCGCCACCATCCCCTGTCGGAGCCTCGTGGAGCTTCAGGTGTTTTCGCTTAATAAACACTCACAACGCCCGGTCTGGGAATCGAAACCACGATCCTATGACCGTGAGTCCGCAGCCCTAACCACTGGGCCATTGCACCTCCACGCCCAATTGATAACACTGTACAAAACCCACATGTCATGTATGTGAATATGTGTGCGTGTATGTGTGTGTGAGTGAGTATTTCAATGCTATTTGAATTAACATTGAATATATTTTTATGTAGGTGTTTTATGGGGCCTTTTTTTTTATAGCTCTGTTCTTCTACAACTTATGTTTATCGTTTTTATGAAATTTGAATATATTTTACCTCTTTTCAGATGTATGATGAGAGAGCGCCAAGCAGAAAGAAAAAAATGAGCATTTTCCACACCTGTTTTTCTTCACTTTTAATCGAGGTTCCAAAGTTGTCAAAGTCACTCGAGATATTTGTGTTATGTACGGAGAAATTATGTTCATATTTCAGGGACGGGAAATTCGACGTTACAGATTCTCTGCGTTCTGGACGACTTGCTCGCTTCATCGGACATGATTCAATGAGCTCATCCGCAAAGGACCCGCGCCAATCCACTGGTGAATTGACCTAGCAGGTGAGATGCTCACAAGATATCATCGTTCATCACCTTCACTCGATGGCTAAGGCCCCCAAACTCGGCACATGTATACCACATTCGCTAAACAAGAGAGACAAACTCCAGTACTCACTTGACACCAGACTACTCATGAACACAATGAAACATTTCGTTACTGAAACCAAATCTACCTGCTTGTTGCTTGTAGTGCAGGAAACAGGAATTATGCTGACTTCCGCGCCGGTGTCAACAAGGAAACGTGTGCCTGTTACACGATCGCAAACGAAAAGTAGGCGACTTTGTGGGTGAGAAGCTGGAACTTCCGTCATGTTGAATTCCTGGACGTGTCCTTTTCCGAACAGGATGTTGAAAACGAGCATGGCATCGTATACTTTTGCACCCGTGTTCCGAACTTTCAGTGGTACCAGCATCTGGTTTGAAATCTCAGGCAGGGTCAAGCTAGGCCCCTCTCTCTCTCTCTATATATATATATATATGAAAAATGATATGGTACATAAACAAACGACATAACATATACTGATTGTACAACCGGACGGGAGACAGACACAGAAGGTCCCTAATTCTTCATCAGTTATCAACCAATTGGTAATACTCAGTTTCTCGAAATAGATTGTTGTATACAGTGCTCAGGTGCACTACAACTAAGAAAACAAAGCCTTCAGGTGTACTGTTGACGGATTTCAGGAAGCATAGAAGTTCTGAAGGATGTGGTGTCTCGACGGCTAACTACTGATGCGGGTAGTTTATTCCATGCTCCAACAATTCTGAGTGTGAAAAAATGTTTCCGAAAGTCATGGGTGCTCGGGACCGTTGCAAAGCCCCTGTAATTCCTGTGGTCGGAGGGGGCCTCCGCGCTGGAGGGGTCCCGTGTTAAGATCAATGTACGTAGATGAGTCATTTATTTACTTTGGTTAAGATGTCGAACAAGAATTAAACTATCTATGTTAACTGAAAATTTCAAGAAATAAAATTGTAATACATTGTACCTGTAAAAGTTCTTAGTAAAAATATCACATTGTACCACGAACGTGTACCAGACTTTGCGGATTGTCTACGATATCTATTGAACACGAACTTAGCTCTCAGTTTGATTATTCTGAACTGATCGATGATTTCGTGAAGCAAAAAGTGCGCCGTGTTCGTCTTGGAAAGTAACCTGAATTATAAAAGTGCTCTTTTATTCATATCTGGAAATTTTACTAATTGAAATTTGTAATAGACCTAAGTACATTTAATTTGTACTTTTAAAGATGTTCTTTAGGATAACGTGAAATATTGAACTTCAGATGGAATAAAGTAAAATATAGCTATGAATAAAAAGTGCATAGATTATGAATTTTGATTGAAGGGATGGGGCCTCGAAATAAAAAGTTGCAGGGAGCCTCTAAAAGTCACGCGACGGAGCTGTGGGTGCTGTGTTGTTTTTGATTTTGTAACTGGCAGACTTCTTGAGATCGGTGTTGTTAGGGGAGTATGTAAAGGCTGGGTTTTTCCTCGCAAAGTACATGGTGACGCACTTGTCCACAGCTAGCTCGAATTGCCTGTCAGAAATCCATTGCTGCATTGTGTCCAGGTCTGATTACAGGAAAGATTTATAGCGCATAGGATCTGTTCTTTGTATCTTGGGGTACAACTTGATGTCATCTGCATATTTCAACGCTGTAACATTCTTCAAGTTGACATCTATTTCATTAATATAGGCAACAAACAGTAGAAGTCCAAGAACGGATCCCTGTGGTACACAAGAAGCCATCTCGTAGAGTGAAGAATGGTGTCCTGGAAGCGTAACTACTTCTTTCTAATCGAGAATGAAGAACTTCAGCTAGATATAAAGATAATCTTTCACACCCATTGCAGAGTTTTGCCATGAATCGTTAGTGTGGCACAGAATTGAAGGTTTTACACACACACACACACACACACACATATTCATACATGCATATATACATACACACACACACATGCATATATATGTAGTGAAACTACCTATCGCCATTAGATACAAAACTACTATCGCCATTACATACAATCTTCTCATTTAAATATAAATAAATGCGAGCGTAGTAGAGAACCCATTCCTTATCATCACGTGACTGATTATTATTCGAATCGGCAACTTCTTCGAACCTTTCCCGCCAGAACGCAAACTGACCAATCACGGCCCCTAATAAGGTCACGTGATAGAGTATATTTCTACCATCTGGTGAGCCAATAATTTGTTATAAATAGCTTTAACTCGGCGGCCAAATTTGTCTCGGTCCAGTTTCTCTTTGAGAACTGTTCCGTGTACCACACGACAGCAGCAGCTTCCAGCGACCACTTCAACAGCTTCGTCCAGCCAACGATGACCTCCGCCGTCGCCATATCAGCAACAAGAGTCTACGACTACTAACCAGCACCTACCAAGCAGCCTCTACGCTACCAGCGTCAACACGATTTACTATGTACACCACACCAAACTCCGCGGCACATCTCTCTCTTCGATTCTGTTAGGTGACTCAGCTTCACCACGGTAAATAAACAGACAAGAGTTCTTAAACAGACAAGAAATTCTCAGCCAGCGATGAACATCTGTATAACAAGAATCACGGCCCGGCATCGATGCCACGACATCACAACTAGTGATCAGCACTGCCACACTCAGCCTCTCCTCACTTTCACATACAGAACTTTTCCTATAGTGTACTAACGAACTGGTATAATTGCTCACGTGTCATTTACTGACTCTTTCTATCTGCTGTAATAACTCACACACATGTATCACTCACATACACACTTTTCTTTGTATGACGGCCTGTCTTTGATTATGTTCTTATATGTCGCATTCACACTCTCACACAGACATACATCTTTAACGCTACAATAAATATATCTGTTATTCATCTAATACGGTTGTGGTCTTTCATTACTGGTCATCTATGTTATCGTCGCATAACATATCATATATATCATCCATCGATATATATTTTTGTGTTCGACCGTGTGACCCCCTTAAATAAAAGGAGTCCTGTTTTTCCATCCGTCACCATTTCTCCTTTTATGAGTTCGCACGGTCGTCCCTTACATATACATACACACATACATATATTCATACATACATATACACATACACACGCTTCCACACACACACATACCTTCATATATACATACATATATACATACACACAGACACACACACATACTCACACAAGATATATTCAAACATACATACATACATGCACACACGTACGCATATGTATATTCATACATACACACACACACACACACACACACACACACACACACACACACACACACACATATATATAAAATTTAAATTTAAAAGAGAGTTTTGACGCTGATATCCATTATTATTGAAATTTATTCCTATGTCAACATTCCTGTATAAGGCTATATTTAACTGTCAAATATCAGCGTCAAAACTCTCTTTTAAATTTTTGATTTTTGATATATAACCAAGGAGATCGATCCTTAAGGAGTCTACTTTAGACCTTTGAGGAGAAATCTCTTGCTATATTGGTAGCGATTACATGTTTTTCGGCACTATCATGCTATTAGCTGTCAGAAGTGAAAGTGCTAACTGCTAGTGAAGTATCTGTCTGTCTGCCTGCATGCCTGTTGCTGGCCTGTCGATTCTTTGGCTACTGACAGCTAATACCATGACTGGCCGGAGCGAGCTATATGTTTGTCTGTCTGTCTCTCTCTCTATCTATCTATCTATTACTCGAAAGTTATTGGAACAAATTTGACACCTATATCCATGCGTTTGAAAACACAGTATAAGGGTACTCGCGTCCGCGCTAGCTAGTCGTGAGTGGTCGATCCTATTATTTTTAAACTTCAAACTTCATTTGTTTTCTATTTTGATAAACTCTCTCTGTTGAAAATTATATTTTTATATTTTAAATAATTTGCAATTTCGGGAAATATGTTTTTATATTAAATTTGTGTTTTCTACTCACGACTAGCTAGCGCGGACGCGCGAACTTTCGAGTAATAGATAGATAGATAGAGAGAGAGACAGACAGACAGACATATAGCTCGCTCCGGCCAGTCATGGTATTAGCTGTCAGTAGCCAAAGAATCGACAGGCCAGCAACAGGCATGCAGGCAGAGAGCACTTTCACTTCTGACAGCTAATAGCATGATAGTGCCTGTTTTTCTCATCAACACATTGGGGAGATATCATCATATGAACAAATATATATATATATATATATATATATACATATGACCTACAATTCGCATAGACACGCTGAGACATTCACGTAGCCGTAAAACGACAAGTGTTGAATAGAAAGGAGTGCAAAACTGGCTGCACCTGTGTATTATGTTGTTTAGCGAGAAACGTTTCTGCTTTGTGTTCTGCGATGTGTGTGTATTTGTTCTATTAAATGTGTGTTGGCGTATGCGGGAGTGTCAGTCTGTGTGTAGGTGTGTGTTTGTGCACTTTTTTTTCTAAGCACTGATATCTATGTGTGTATGCATTAGTGGTCAAATACGCTCATTGGACGCATGGGGATTATGTATGTGTATGTAGTAGGGTGCACGTCTGTGTGCTTTTGTATTCATTGGTGAACCACGACGACTAAACTTAGATCAGTCTGAAGTCCTGATTGAGCAGATTGATAATCAAAAACATTTCAGCTTTGAGATCCGAATGAAAGGCTTATATCTGATATACTAGACTAGTGATTCTCAACCGGGGTCCACATGACATCGTACAAGATTTTGTAGTTAAAATTTATAAGCAATAAATTGGTTATACTTCTACAATACACAAAATATTTTAATAATTAAAAAATTTTTTTTTATATAAAATCGTAGGCTGTGTGGTAAGAAGCTTGCTTCTCAACCACACGATTCCAGGTTCAGTCCCACTCCGTGAGACCTTGGACAAGTGTTTTCTGCTATAACTTAGGGCCGATCAAAACTTTGTGAGTGGATTTGGTAGACAGAAACTGAAAGAAGCCCATCGTGTGTATATATATATATATATATATATATACATACATACAAATATATATTACATACATACATATGGATGTATGAATGGATAGAGAGATGGATGTGTGTGTATGTCTTTGTGTCTGTCCCCCACCACAACTTGACAGCCGGTGTTGGTGTGTTTAAGTCCCCGTAATATAGCGGTCTGGCAAAAGGAACGGATAGAGTGTGTGCCGCCCGAGGCGGCCTTGCAATGTAGCTGATGAAGGAAAATGTTCTCTATGTGGCTTGTGTGTTTTCTGTACTCTGGTTATTATTATTTTCTTGTCTACGTTTTGTTTGCGATGTCCTGTACCCAGATATGCACCTATATATACAGGTAGACGTAGGTATGCACATACCTGTACGTATATATGCACATACTCATTTATTATTTGTTTTATATATATATATATATATATATATATATATATATATATATATATATATATATATATATATATATATATATATATATATATATATATATACATATATATATATATATATACATATATATATATATATATATATACATATATATATATACATATATATATATACATATACATATATATATATATATATATATATATATATATATATATATATATATATATATATATATATATATATATATATATATATATATATATATATATATAGCAATGTTAAATCTCTGAACGAGGTATAAACAGTAACTGCACGACAACGTGAAGTATATTTGCCACTTAAATGCGGCTAAACCCTAAGGGTGAATGTTAATGTTGCTTTTAGCCCCAGAACATCTCCAGCTGGCCATTGACACACATCTGTGCCCTGTCGGTATTTACAAAGGGAAGTCATCCTTCCCATCGTTGATCTGACGTGATACGCACGGACTCGAGTTTCTGGGTATTTACCCTTCGTCAGCGTATGACAATCACCGATCTTCGATGCGAAGGTGTCCCAATGCAAATACATATATCCTTTTTCCAGTGACGAAAATTCACTGATCTCGAAAAAGTGTAAACAAGAAAAGGAAAGAAAGGGTGTTTTACGTTTTGAGCAAAGCTCATCTTCAGAAACAGGAGACAGAGAAAAGTCCAAGAGAAAAGGAAGACGGACACACACACACACACACACACACCACACCACACACGCACGCAACTCAACACCACGGTGTATAAACAATCTAAATCAGTTCTCCCGCAAAAATATGCACCTAAAATCATAGATAGGGCCCTTCTTCCATAAAACTGAAATATTAGAATTTACGTCAACCCCCGCGATATACGAAGTTTCTTTAAATCGTTTTTCTCAGCACACAAAATTACAAGCTTCCTCAATGCAAAACGGAGTACCTATGAGCTTGTTCGACTTGGTAGACATACTAACCGTAGGTCCCTTCAACCATACCCTAGTGGCCGTGTGGTAAGTAGCTTGCTTACCAGCCACATGATTCCGGGTTCAGTCCCACTGCGTGGCACCTTGGGCAAGTGTCTTCTACTATAGCCTCGGGCCGACCAAAGCCTTGTGAGTGGATTTTGTAAACGGAAACTGAAAGAAGCCCATCGTATATATATATATATATGTATATATATATATATATATATATATATATATGTATGTATGTATGTATGTGTGTTTGTCCCCCACGATCGCTTGACAACAGATGGTGGTGTGTTTACGTCCCCGTAACCTAGCGGTTCG